>NC_059289.1:13530925-13558425 GCF_017591435.1 Portunus trituberculatus | reverse complement strand
TGAGACGGGTGGTGGTAAGGAATGTGTAAAGAAGGAGCGCTGACGGAGATGGTGTAGAAGGAGCAGCTTGAAGGATTTGGGGTTACGAGGTTGTGGATGGGGTGGGTGAGGTAGGTTTATGCAAGGACGGAGCAGAAAAGATTGGGGTTGGGGATTATGGAGCCAAGGGCGGGGAGAGACAATATTGAAACTCCATGATGAATAGAGTTTTCAATTTCCAATTCTGATTAAGCCCCATAATATCATAATTACTGCCATTATCTTTGCTATCTGTCACTTACTTTTATTAATCTCTCTCTCTCTCTCTCTCTCTCTCTCTCTCTCTCTCTCTCTCTCAACGTTACTTTAAAGCTCAATTTCACAATTTTCTTGATCACCAACACCACCACTAGCCCCAATAACTACCACCACCTTTCCCACCACCACTACTAGCATTATCAACCACCACCACCACCTTCACCATCACCACCTTTCCCTTCTTTACTTTCCTCCTCCGCCAACCTTCCTTTCGTGGAGAAGCGCTAGGACCGGCAAAGGTAGTGGAAGAGAGTGTTGATATTGATAACACTGGCAGGGGGTGAGTTGGGGTGAAAAGTCGAACCGGTTATGGTGAAAGCTTGCGTCTAGGAAGGTTTCGGGGAGACTGGCAGCGCTGACGAAGGGATGACGGGGTGTGGTGTTCATAATGCCCAAGAAGGGATTCCTCTGCCGTGATGATAACGAAGCGTGATTACATGACGACAGGAGAAGGGAGATGAGACCAGATGATGATGGACAGACACGGAGGAGGGGAGGGCAAGGAGGGAGGGTGAGAATGAGGAGGAGGAGGAAGGGACGATGACGAAGGAGGAGGAGGAGGAGGAGGAGGAGGAGGAGGAGGAGGAGGAGGAGGAGGAGGAGGAGGAGGAGGAGGAGGAGGAGGAAGAAGAAGAAGAAGAAGAAGAAGAAGAAGAAGAAGAAGAAGAAGAAGAAGAAGAAGAAGAAGAAGAAGAAGAAGAAGAAGAAGAAGAAGAAGGTGGTGATGATGATGATGATGATGATTATGATGAAGATTAGAAGAAGAAGAAGAAGAAGAAGAAGAAGAAGAAGAAGAAGATGCTGAAAGGAGAAAAAAAAATAACATTAACAACAACAACAACAACAACACCACCACCACCACCACCACCACCACCAACAACAACAACAACAACAAGAGAGTGACGATCAGGAGAAGGAGAAAAATAAAAAACAAAGGAAAACAATAAGTAGAAAAAAATTAAAAGAAAGATGCGGAGGTGGTAGTAGTGATCGTGGACAAAAAAAAAAGGAGGAGGAGGAGGAGGAGGAGGAGGAGGAGGAGGAGGAGGAGGAGGAGGAGGAGGAGGAGGAGGAGGAGGATTATAACAAAGGTAGATAGTGTGTCAGTGATAATGAAGTGGCTGGGAAGGGGTGCAGGCTCAGGGGTGACAAGAAAGGAGAGGGTAACTTAACAACAACAAGAAAGAGAGAGAGAGAGAGAGAGAGAGAGAGAGAGAGAGAGAGAGAGAGAGAGAGAGAGAGAGAGAGAGAGAGAGAGAGAGAGAGAGAGAGAGAGAGAGAGAGAGAGAGAGAGAGAGAGAGAGAGAGAGAGAGAGAGAGAGAGAGAGAGAGAGAGAGAGAGAGAGAAAAATAACAAGACTCAGCGACTAATGAGGTAGGCGGAGACACACACGACTGGCAACACTGACAACACCAACTTACCACATATATATAACAGACAACTCACTGCGTATTTTCCAGTCAAGAATTTTTAAACACAACACTGGTAAGGAGAAGTTTTTATTTAGTTCAAGTAGTTTATGTTCTTATCTTTCTCCCTGTTTATTTATTATTATCTGTGGACGTTTGCTATCCACAGTTCATCTTCAGTAGCTTCTTTTTCTTTAATTCCTATCGTTACTTATCGAGGCCTTTCAATGTTGCGTTTAAATCGTATACAGGAGATGCTGCTGTTACCAGTCGCCACAGCTTTCAACAATAAGCACATTATAAAGCCAACGCCATGAAAAAAGGAAAATGTAATAAGAAAATGAGAGAAAAAAAATACATACAATAAACAAAATATACAGAAACGTGTCCCATAAACAAAATAATACAAATCAATTAAGGGAAGAGAAGAGAAATAATACTAATCTGAGGGTCGCCGCCACGCAACCACTCACTGCCAGACTCCCTAATGTCTTGCAATCCACGATTCCTTTTTTCACCACTGACTAATGCCCGAGAGCGACATGTGGCTGGTCCTCAGAAACCTGCACGTCATCTTGATAAACGCCACCTGATAAAACTTAATCGAACACCTAGGAGATGCAGAACGGCGCCTTAAATCATACGCGTCGCGGAGAATAATTATAGTGACTTGAGACGCCTCGAATTTTTGGCGGGAAAACGTGAAGAGCTTGAGAGTAGAAGAGTCGGTACATCGCAAAGAAAACGGGAGGGTAGTGGGTTGGGGCGCGCTTCCAGATGCGTAAATGGCCTCGCTGGATGGCCTCTGGGGGAAGATTTTTGGAAATTGAGTTTCTCTAATGGACATTCATTAATTTTGGGGAGGGTTTTAATAAGCCGCTAATAACCCCCAAGAATGGTTTTCAGATCTTAGCAGAATACGCGGAATATAATAGAATCTTGGTATCAGCGGGAGATGTAAGAGGGAAGGAAAAAGAGGCGGTGTAACACGACGAAAGAGAGAGAGAGAGAGAGAGAGAGAGAGAGAGAGAGAGAGAGAGAGAGAGAGAGAGAGAGAGAGATGGAAGGTGCAATCACGCACAATAGTATATAGAAAAGACAAATACACAATGATGAACGCTTCCGATTAGCTTCCATCCCTCGCCCAACGACCGCGGCTTTCATCTAGCGGCGAGGAGGCGGAACTATAACGAAAAATAGAAAAACAAATAAAAAGGAAGAATTTAAGGCCTATCTTTCGTTTTCCGTGGAGAGAGAGAGAGAGAGAGAGAGAGAGAGAGAGAGAGAGAGAGAGAGAGAGAGAGAGAATGTGTTCCTGTGTTCCTCTGTCTTTTCAAATCGCCACATTTCCAGATTCCAAACATTTTCGTCCTTTATTTTTATCTTATTCTCTCAAAAATTGGATTAAGGGCGAGGGAGCCTTGAGGGGCGACGGAATTCTGTGGGATATAGAGCTAATTTGTCTGTCTGTCACTTCTTGGGCGGGATTAATGACGACTGGAAATTCTTAAGTTCTTAACATTCCATCTTGCAACCTCATCTTCATTCGAATCCTTTCTTATTCTCGTTCCCACTGCACACTTCTTCTTTTTCTCCTTCTCTTCATCCTCTCCTCCTTTTGGTCACAAAGCTTCCTTCTCACGTTATAAAATTCCTCCTGCGGTTTTCTCGTGTTATAAGACTCAAAGAAGACAAATTTTATCTCTCTTTCCGCTGTTTCATATCTCCGCCCTCCTCTTTTTTTCTCGCCCTCTTCTGAGTCCTTGTTGGTTGCACCTTTCCTTTGTCTAAAACTCTACTTTTTTCCTCTTCACCATTCGTTTTGTCAGCCAGATTTTCGTCTTCTCCATCTTTATTTTCAACTCCCTTCATCGTTCCTTCATTTTTTTCTATTTTCACTTATCTCTAAAAGTTTTCGGTAACGATCACGTTCTGCCCACACAATCAAAATCTCTTTCTTATCACTTTCTTTAACTCTTGAAATTAGTTTGCCTTCAAGCATGAATTCACTCCTGAGAGAGAATACAGGTCATCATTTTCTATATCGTGATTTCTCAAATTTTTTCCTATCTTCCACCGAAAGACAGATATACCATTTTTTCCGACAAAAAGAGGAAGGGAAAAAAAGAGAAACGAGGCAATTAATCTGTCCATATTTCACCTTTCACATTTCTACCGTATTTTATCTTTCATATTTGTCGTTTTTTCCGTGATTTCTTTTAGATTTATAGAGATCCCTTCCTGTCGCCCTGAGAATGTGGTTACCTATCCACCTCTCTTCCAGAACATTAATTAATTCATTCATTCCTTTTGAAATATCATTTATTCATCTATTCAGTAATTCATCTCTTAATTAGAGCAGTCATTAAGACGAGCTCTTCATTACTTCTAGCGCCAGTCATTATACTTCCACCCACGTTCAGCCGGAATCATGCCTCGTCCTCAGCCTTTTCGTTTGCTTTTCCCTTCTCAAGCCCTCTCTGAACCGCCTCCGTCTACTAAGGACACACTCTCTCTCTCTCTCTCTCTCTCTCTCTCTCTCTCTCTCTCACGCACGCACACACATAAAAACTCCCAAACATTTATATCTCTCAGAAGTTCACGTCCCCCCACACACACCCACACACACACACACACACACAGAGTCGCCGCCATCCACTCACCTATTTCTTAAGTTCACCTGCTCACTAATCACGGTTTTTCTTAATTAAGCGTCCACTTATACACACCTTTCCTCTACCTACACATTAACCACACCTGCATTCACACGCCCACATCCTCCATACACACATGCATTCAATACCTATATACTCTCATTACCCACGCTTTCCAATACCCGCCTCTCGTCTATCTGTTAAATATTTTCCTACATTCACAAATCCACAGGTTTTCTACACATATATATCTCCACACACATAACATCTTTACACGACCATCCTCTCATGCATCTGCTCTCATACATATATTACACGCTTCTCACAGCCTCACAGTCTTCCAGCACTTATCCACTAACTAGCTCCTAACAACTACGAGTATACATCTACACACAAGCACACTATCTCATCCTGCTTCGTCTACCTACACACACACACACACACACACACACACACACGTCCCCAGGAGTGACACGAACACACATGAGAACTTTTTTTATATCCTCCACTCGAGTTGAATAAGTTACTACATCACTTATTGCAACTAGTTAGAAAAAGTTAAAAATAGTAAATAAATGAAAAAAAATAATATAAGGATGACCGAAATATTGTTTGAGAGTTGGCTTTCCATCTGGTTATGCTAAGTCTATTTGGAATAAGTTAATTGCATCCTCGTTACGGTTGTCAAGTGTATACTTTGAGCGTCACGGCTCGCCAATCAACATAGAGATGTTATCATTATAATTGTCATTAATGTTGATATGAATGTTAGCGTTATTATAATTATTATTATTATTATCATCATTATTATTATTATTATTATTATTTTTATTATCATTAACATACATAACTACCATTGATATTGCTACTACTGCTACTACTACTTCTACAACAACAACAACAACAACAACTACTACTACTACTACTACTACTACATACTACTACCACTACCACTTCTGTTACTACTAATACTACTACCATTAGTGTTATTACTTAATTCTACAACTACATTTATACTCTATGATGTAATTAATTTCATCATTATTGTCATCATGATAATTACAACCACAATCTCTCCTCCACACACTAACACCACCACCACCACTACCGCCACCACAACAAAACTGTCTTTCCATTTATTTCCATGACCGCTTTTTATTTAATTTTAAAGCTGTGCCGCGTATGTGTGTGTGTGTGTGTGTGTGTGTGTGTGTGTGTGTGTGTGTGTGTGTGTGTGTGTGTGTTAGAGAGAGAGAGAGAGAGAGAGAGAGAGAGAGAGAGAGAGAGAGAGAGAGAGAGAGAGAGAGAGAGAGAGAGAGAGAGAGAGAGAGAGAGAGAGTATAAAAAAAAAATTAGACATTCTTTCTCTCATAACTTTTGTTCTCTTCATTTTTCCCTGTCTCTCTCTCTCTCTCTCTCTCTCTCTCTCTCTCTCTCTCTCTCTCCTGTGGCAGACATCGTGAAGGAGTCTGAATTATTTATAACTTGGAGGGAGGAGGTGGGCACGTGCTGGCAATCTGGCATACCTGTGAACCTAATGAAGTTGTGCTGGTGAATGCCTTTGCTTCGGCCCTGGCGATGCGTGGAATGGCCCGCATCGAATTTTAAGGCTGACTTCTTTTTTTCCTGATATTTCTTTTTGTATACCCTCTCCTGTGTGTGTGTGTGTGTGTGTGTGTGTGTGTGGGGGAGGGTGCGGTGTGTGTGTGGATGGGTGGGTTGATTGACTGACTGATTGGTGTTGTTTGTCGCCGCAATAATGAGTTCATATGGCCAGGAGGAGGAGGAGGAGGATGAGGAGGAGGAGGAGGAGGAGGAGGAGGAGGAGGAGGAGGAGGAGGGAGAAAAAGACGAACAATGACAACAACAACAAGAACAACAAAATCAACAACATACAACAACAACAGCAAGCCTTTCCCTGTGACCCCTGTGCGTGAGTGCGTGGGATGTGGAGGAAGTGTATGAAGCAATGCAAGAATACACGTTTACAAGATCCATCCCATTTAACAACGTCTCAGTTACGAAATCGTTGGTGGCGGTGCGTCTGTGCTTGAGCTTCTCTGAGACAGGCGGGGGGGAAAGTGCTAATATTGTCCCTTAATTGGATGTAAGGAGTTTTATTACAGAGGAGCGAGACACACAGCAGACAGAGACAAGAGGATGTGTGGAATAAGTTGGTAAGTAAAGGGCGAAGAGAATATGAGACAGCGCGTGTACATGTGAGTGAAGTGAGCGTGTGAGGGAATCGGTATTGAAGGAAAGTGAGAGACGGTCTGTAATTGGATAAGTGTGTGAGTGCGTGAGTGAGTGGAAGACAACGGAGAGAAAGAATGAAAGAGAAGTGAATAAATGAGCATATGAATAATAACATAATTGAATGAAACTATAACGAAATAAGTGACCGATATTGAGTAAAAACAAGTAAGAAGACATCGGTGCATGAATATCTAATGAAATGAGTGAGTGAGGTGGTGAAAGAGTAAACAGCTGAGTGAATGTATGGGAGTAACTTATAAATATTGAGTTAACGTGAAAGTAAGTGAAAGTGTGATTGCATGAGTGTGAATAAATGGAAGGGTGAGTAAGTGAGTGTATGGAAGACAGAGTGGGTAAATAATGACGGTGTACTGAGTGGTTATGTAACAAAATAACTAATAAATATTGAGAGAGTGAATGAGGAGGCGCGATTGCATGAGGGGTCAGATGAGTGAGTGACTGAGCGAGTGAGTGAGTGCATCGCTCCGGGAGACGAAGTTGGAGGGTTACGACAAAACCGCCCAGAGACAACTCAGACAAGAACAATCGGCACGGAGTTCACACAAGCAAAATAGGGGAGACCAAAGTTTGCAGCGACGCGCAACTCGAAAACCCGGACTGTGTATCTGAACGCCTAAGGGCCAGACTTGAACATTCCCATCTGGCTTGGGTCACGGAATGGATGGCGCAAGGGGAGAAAGGCGTAAAGGCGGCAAGGAGAGAAAGGCGGCAGGAAGGGAAGGGACGAGAGGGACGGCCACAAGACTAAGGCGACCTTCTAACTTTGATATATTCCAGGTGGAGAATTTAGTTACGATTGGGCCAATTTACATGCCTTGGGAGGTGCGGCTTAATGGGCGAGTCTTTCCAGGAACGTGAGACATGTCATAGATATCTGGATCATTATAATTCTACTTTGTGGTGACGCCATAAATAAGAGGTTTCAAAATTATCACACCAATTAAATAACTTTCATCGATTAAATCAAAAGACTATGTTGAAGGACAAAAATTCACTGAAGATTACTTTATTTTTGCATTCTTACATCTCCGAAAAAACAAAGAATCCACCACACTTTCTATTCCTTCCAGAGGAAAATGAAGCAGGAGGCTTTGATAATTCATAATTTCTGGTTAAGTGTGTTGAGCTGGACGCGTTTCCCACAGTTCCAGGAACTCGTTCAGAGACAAAGGCGCCACTAAGAACGTAAGGAGCTTGAAGAGTGGCATGCGTGAGCGGCGAAATGATGAAGCAAGGAAGGAGAGGTTATGGCCAGCGCGGCGGAAATAAGCGTGGATGAAGTGGTCGTCAAACAGCAAGCAACCTGTTGAAGTGACTGAAAGTAGGTCATCAAAACTATCGCGCGTTGTCTTCAAAATACGAAAAAAATAACTTTCAACGCTAACATTTCGTCGTTGACCCACCTGCGTGCCTTTCACCTTCCTTGCTTCCGCCCTGCCTCCCTGCGGCCCTCACCTCCGGTACAGCAAAGGGATCGTGCAAGCACCTTCCCTTAAATCCTGCTGCTAACGAGGTAAGTTTGGCCCCCTCGAGCCGCTCATTAGGAAATTGTTTCAGTAGGCCACATCCCCCTACGCGGTGCGGGGTAGTGGTGGGTTGGGGTGGGAGTGTTGGGCCTGAGTCCTGACGCTTCCTATCTATCGCGCCATCTCAGCCTGGGATTAGCGATAAAGCAAGGCGAGATGGATGGTGACCTTTCATCAACAACACCGGCGATCGATGGTCTCTCTTATCGCGGACCATGACGAATGTCCAGCTTTTATAAGAGAGGCACGGCGCCGCATCCCGCCCAAGTTATCGTAGCGGCTGATCTCTGGTTTCATCTCCACCAAATCTTGATTAATCAGTATTCCATCCCTTCTTGATCCCGCAGCCTACCCGATAACGCGGTCGCACGAAATGGGATTTTTGATTAAGAGAAAAAAGAGGTAAAAAGGGAAAGGACGCAGGATAACGGGATGGCTTTAGATTCTTGGTGGATGAGGACATTGAGGGTCGTGAGTCGTGCGTTTGGCAGCTGAGCTCTGTCATAATGCTGGTCTTGCACTCCGTCTTGACTTGGCTCTCTGGATCCCGATTTTTGTGAGGGAGAGCCGAGGAAATTGTTTCAGCGCACCACCTGCTGCGGCAGTTCTCATGAGGAAGGAACACGTGCGGAAAGCCATTTAGCCGCAGCTTTCCTGTACCCACACTATGCAAAGCCACTGCCAGCTAATGAAGGTAATTAAATAAGGGCGGTATTAAATTCATGCATCATAATACTCACACGCAAACACGTGCACTCTAAAAGGTAAAGCAGGAAGTGGTGAATTATGTTTGTCCAACCTGGCATTAGGGGGTTTTGGCTTACTAGAAAAGTCATTACCACTACACACACACACACACACACACACACACACACACACACACACACACACACAATAATCACGGAACTGCGTCCCCCGACCTGCGCTATGACATCCTACAAGGCCACAATTATGCAGATATAAAGGGGAGAGAGAGAGAGAGAGAGAGAGAGAGAGAGAGAGAGAGAGAGAGAGAGAGAGAGAGAGAGAGAGAGAGAGAGAGAGAGAGAGAGAGAGATGGGGGTGGGGGTTGAGGGGAAATATGCAGCTCTATCACGCTTTAAGAGCTCTCCTGGGCTTAGCTGGCAATTATCTTCACTCTGGCGTGACTGCCTCAGCTCACATCTGGGATGGCGGTGGGGCGGCGGCCCTGGGGGGAGATCAGAGTGGCGAGGCGGAGAGCAGAGTGGTAGGCGGGAGGGCAAACAGTAGGCATGGGAAAGAGTAGAATAGGAGTAAGGTAAATAATAGAAACATGGGTATACAGTAGCCACAGGGGAGGGAGTATCCAGCAAAGAGGGCGTCCAGGGGTAAGGAAGAGCGGGGAGGGTAAGGCAGAGTGGCAGGCAGGAGGGCGTGAAGCTGAAGTAACAAGAGTAAATGTTTCTCTTGGTGCTGAGGTTGGGACGACACTGGAGCCTCCGCCGCGCTGCCCCTCACCCGCTCTCCCGGAATTTAAAGCAATGGACTGAATTCAAGGGCGGTCAGGTAACTCCTCTTTTAGTCTCATTTTGTATTATTTACGTAACCGATTAAATTCTACTGTGTTTTCTTTGCTCAGTATGAAAGCAGGATAATACACTACACGAGTATGCAATGACTTAAATTGAAGAGGTTCAGTAAACTCTTCTTTCACGTTTATTCCTGCTTAGAAGAAATAGCAATAACACTAACACAGTTCCATTTCTGGGGTGATATTTATGGAGAAATATCTATGGTAGTCAATGTTACATATACATAATCTCTCTATTTTACATTACTTTGATGGGAACAATCTACTTACAATTTCTTCAGCTACTTTTTGTCTACGAAGAATTGGAGTGACTTTTATGTCTGAAAGTAATTACCATAGAATAAATAATAAGCAAAAGTTCCTTTGATCTAGAAATAAAAGTTCCCATAACTTTTCACGCCTAAAAAAAGAAAAGAAAAAAGCTAACACACGAGTAGTAACCGACTCATTATTTCCCACAATTTGCTTTTATGGTTCCCGTAGAAACAAAAGTTATAAGGTAGAAAATACGGTAATAAGATCAACAATAATACGATTTCTTCTACATTTTCTTTTCTTTTCAGACAATTTATGCAATACTTTTTCTGGAAACCAATTATTTACTTTTGAAAAATAGATAAGAACCATAACGTGAGATATGAATCTAAATAAATAATGGTAATGTCAATAATAAATATCATGACCTAACTGTACCTGCAAAGATGAGAGAGAGAGAGAGAGAGAGAGAGAGAGAGAGAGAGAGAGAGAGAGAGAGAGAGAGAGAGAGAGAGAGAGAGAGAGAGAGAGAGAGAGAGAGAGAGAGAGAGAGAGAGAGAGAGAGAGAGAGAGAGAGAGAGAGAGAGAGAGAGCAACATGCATCACGTCTTATACACCAAATTTCCACAGCTCTCCTTCTCTCTGCATAAAAGATGAAGATATTTACGCCGGGGCGAAGCGTGGCAATATAATCATGAGATAATTATAACATGCAAAGGAGTGATACAGAACGACCTCACGCGAGCTGATCTTGGCGACGGGGAAGTGAAGGAAAAATGAGCACACGCGAACAACTGGTGTGTCACGTAAGTAAAATATGATAAATGAATAAAACCACAACCACATGAAAGGAAGCACAAATGTAAAAATAAACAATAACTCAAAGCATAAAAAAATACAGCCAAAGCATCTGAATGTGGGACTCCGCATGAGAATGAAAATAAATAAGACAAAAAACAAAACAGAATAAACAAGAAAATATGAAGAAAAGGAGAAACAAAAATAAATGATAAATAATGAACAAACAAGGAAGTAAACACACAAATAAGAAAGATAAGTAAATAAATCAACATAAACTGAATACCAAATAAATGAAAAATAAGCCAAAAAATTATATAACCAGACAAATAAATGAATGACACACACACACACACACACACACACACACACACACACACACACACACACACACACACACATACATACACACACACAATAAGATTCAATTCACGAAACCTCAGCAGTTCCCAAGACAAGACAAAAACCAACAAATCCTCATGTTTGGAAAAAAAAAAAAAAAAATAGAGAACACAGAAAGAAAAACGACTCCCAGGGAATTTTTTCATTTGCTTCCTCTTCCTTCCTTTCTTGACTCACGAGTAATCATTTAACCCTGGCTGCACGTGTTGCCAATTCCTGTTTTTCACACCCAGTTGGTCTCTATTTTTCAACGTCGTCCTCCTATTTTCCCCCTCCTTTCTCTGCTGCCGAATAATCCAGAAGGGTGATTATCTTTTTCCACCTGAAAACATTTGTCCCTTAGGAGAATAATTGGCACAGCTCTCTCTCTCTCTTTCTCTCTCTCATCCAACTTCGTCCTCTTATTTTCCACGATGAACTCTCTACAAAACTCCTCTTCCTCCTCCTTCTGTTCCTCATGTTACTGGTGCTGCATGTTCCTTTCTTTCCCTTCCCGCGGCTCCCTTCGTTAAGTTCGGGGCGGGAAACACTGTGCGTACAAAGGCCACGGAAGGGAACACAATGAACGGGATGGAAAAGTGTCTTGAATGCGGAGAGAGAGAGAGAGAGAGAGAGAGAGAGAGAGAGAGAGAGAGAGAGAGAGAGAGAGAGAGAGAGAGAGAGAGAGAGAGAGAGAGAGAGAGAGAGAGAGAGAGAGAGAGAGAGAGAGAGAGAGAGAGAGAGAGAGAGAGAGAGAGAGAGAGAGAGAGAGAGAGAGAGAGAGAGTAAACATCAAAGTTTCACCGAAGACTCAAGAGGGAACATTAAGGAGGAGGATCAAACTAAGAGCATCATCGAGGAGGAGGAGGAGGAGGAGGAGGAGGAGGAGGAGGAGGAGGAGGAGGAGGAGGAGGAGGAGGAGGAGGAGGAGGACAACAAAACGTAAAGAAAAAAAAGAGTGAATAATAGAGGAGGAGATCACAATAGTCGAGAACTTCACCCGAGAGAGAGAGAGAGAGAGAGAGAGAGAGAGAGAGAGAGAGAGAGAGAGAGAGAGAGAGAGAGAGAGAGAGAGAGAGAGAGAGAGAGAGAGAGAGAGAGAGAGAGAGAGAGAGAGAGAGAGAGAGAGAGAGACCCACATCCTTATACGTGTTTATGAAGTTACTCTCGGAAATAAAAATAAAAGCTTGGAACTGTATGCGCTAAGAAATCAAACTTCGTATATGTAAACAAAAGAAAACATAAGTTAACCTGTCAACATTACCTAATTTCAACAACTAGCCTGTCAATTACCGATTATGCTAATGATGCTAATTGTCATGGTAACATTTATATTTCAATCGTCATTCTCCACCCCATCAAAATAATAATAATAATAATAATAATAATAATAATAATAATAATAATAATAAAATAATGATAATAACAATAAAAAAAAAAATAATAAAAACCTCACTAACAAAAGCAGTAGCAGTAGCAGGAATAACAAATCAACAACAGCAAAAATAATAATAATAACAAAAACAATAATAATAATAATAATAATAATAATAATAATAATAATGATAATAATAATAATAATAAAAAAACAATAATAATAATAATAGTAATGAAAAAAAATAAAGATAATAAAAATAATGATAATGATAATGACAAGTATAATCTCCCGTTAAGCCACACCGTCCCTGGCCGCGCGGAGCATTGTGAGGGAGCGTGGCTGGCGAGGTGGTGCAGGACACGTTCCACTGACCTGCTCCTCGTGCTCTGGTCCAAAAAGTAAGTGTCAGATTAGGAAGAGAAAAAGACACGAAATACAGCGGTCCTCACGCACGCCGCTTCTTTAACTCAAATATCACCCTGGCAAGGCTCGCGTTAAGGAAAAGATAATATAAAAGGTCATAAACTTTGTGGACTTTGTGTGACGTCTTTCCAAATACTTTGCCTAAAAATATGTACAACGCATTGCTCGCCGGCTAATATCCTGGACCGAGAGGGAAGGGAAGGTAAAAGTAATAGAAAAGAAAAAAATTACCACGTTGCGCCAGAAGTAAAAACAATATACTTGGTTAAGAAAACGCTCATTTGCGAAAGCGCATAAGAAATTTCAAACTTTTCCATTTAGTGAGGATAAAAATTCATGCCATTTCCTTAAAATACATTTTGACCTTTCCCATTATCATAAGTTTTTTTTTTTTTTTCGCTTGTGAGGAATAAAATTTGTGAACGGGAGTCTTGACCATTACCCCAAGCAGCCGCGGCACAGCGGTGGCGCCACCTGCCCCCCAGAGCCGTCTCTCCATACTGCGGCTGCTGCTGATGTCACGAGTTCCTTCCACTTACGTACTGTTCCTTAGTGTTATGGTTATTGTTACGTGTCTTACAACATCACCATCGACGCTGCCAACACCACCACCACCACCACAACCACCACCACCACCACCACCACCACCACCACCACTACTACTACTACTACTACTACTACTACTACTTGTACTTCTACTACTACTACAAAAGCAACAACTACCACTATTACCCCAAGCAGCCGCGGCACAGCGGTGGCGCCACCTGCCCCCCAGAGCCGTCTCTCCATACTGCGGCTGCTGCTGATGTCACGAGTTCCTTCCACTTACGTACTGTTCCTTAGTGTTATGGTTATTGTTACGTGTCTTACAACATCACCATCGACGCTGCCAACACCACCACCACCACCACACCACCACCACCACCACCACCACCACCACCACCACCACTACTACTACTACTACTACTACTACTACTACTACTTGTACTTCTACTACTACTACAAAAGCAACAACTACCACTATTACAAGTACCCACGCCACGACTAACTATTCCTGTCAAAGCAGCCAGCAGGTAAAAGCAAAATCGTCGAGTCTCGTCGTGCCGTCACTCAGTCAAATGGATCCCCGCTCCGTAACCATTTTTTCCCTCACTCACGGTCGCCGTAACGAGGGGCCTGCGCCGAGGGGACGGGCACGAGAGGGAGGGGACCAACTTTATTCGGCCGCCGAGGAAAATTCGCAATTAGGCTTTGTAATGAGAGCAATTTACATTTAATTATTTTACGTTTCGCAGGATTATGCTTATTGGGGGCCACTGAGGGTTGGGGGGTGGGGGTTAAGGCATTTGGGGGATGATACGTGATGGGGGTGGTGGGGGAGGTAATGGGAAAGGAAGGGGAAAGAAACGGGAGTCTTACTGTGGATCAGGACTGCATGGAGGCGAGAAGTGAAATCGCAGTGAAGTCTTAGGAATAGTTAAGACACCCCCTCTATATTGACAAGGCATAGAAAATGTAACCCCGTCTAAGCAGATGTGTACGTACCACACAAAGAAAGAAAAATAAAGAACATAATGAAGAAAGAAAGGATAGTAAAAAAGGAACAAAAATCTTGATCCTATACTAATCTTCCCATAACGTAAGACACACGCCAAGAAGGAAAAAAAAAAAAAGGAAGGAAAGATTAGAGGAAGAAATGATAAGGAGGAAAATAATAAGGAAGAAGAGAACAGAGGAAAATGGGGACATGGAGGAATTAAGCCTTGAGACTCCCTACCATTATGAAATTAATGACAGTTTGCAGCGCTCTGAAGGGGTCACCTGGGCATTACTAATTACGCAGGTGATGCAGTTTCTTCCCATCAGCAATTAGGGGGCAGGTAAAGGCAAGTCAGGTGGTCTTTTCCAGTGACGTTTTAGTGTGTGTGTGTGTGTGTGTGTGTGTGTGTGTGTGTGTGTGTGTGTGTGTGTGTGTGTGTGTGTGTGTGTGTGTGTGTGTGTGTGTGTGTGTGTGTGTGTGTGTGTGTAGGCGCAAGAAGTTAATTACTCATGTCCTGAATAATTTTCGTCAAGGCAACAGCAACAAAAAATGAAAAGGAGGTAAAGTGTATCATGCTAGCGGGAAAATAATGCGTATGTAAAAAGAGCGTGAGGAGGAGGAGGAGGAGGAGGAGCAGGAGGAGGAGGAGGAGGAGGAGGAGGAGGAGGAGGAGGAGGAGGAGGAGGAGGAGGAGGAGGAATACAAAGGAAAGTCAAACAGCAACAGACCTTTTAGTCCTTTCAAGGCTACTTGGTAACTTATTCTAACTAGCTACAGGGAAGAGAAACATGATTATACATGAGAAGGCTCCTCCCCACCCACCATTCCATCCAGTTTACGCTGGCATAGAGAAATAATCGAGAAAAGTACCATGCAATATGGGAAAACTAACATGGAATTTTCACAGTAAAGGATGAAAGGAGATTCTACTATTCACTCTACGGTGAATGCTACATGTCTATCTGAAAGAAAGTCACAAAACAATAATATCGTTAGGAGTTACGTGTCTAATTATTCGGACAAGAAGAGAGCCTGCTGGGGGTTAACTTTTAGATATTTGCCAATTTTACTGCTGTTTACAGTCTCTGAAGGAAGTTTACTCCAGATATTAAAAACTCTATTGAAGAAAAAGTGCTTTGTCTAGTGAGATTTGAAGCGTTTGGGTGTAATCTTAATTTCATTATTCCTTGTCATGTTAGAATGATTAATGAAAATACTTATTAGCGTCAAAGTTGTTATATCCTTTAAAAAAATTTGAAAACTTCAGTAAGTTCTCTTATCCTGCACTTCGTTAAACTGAATAGATTTAATGCTTCCAGTCGTTCCTCATATGGCTTATTTCTCAATCTTGGAATAATTTTAGTGACTACGTTGTATCTTTTCAAGTTTTTCAATGTCTTTTCTGTAATGTGGTGACCAAAACTGCACACAGTATTCAAGCTGAGGACGCATCAGGAAAATATACAGAACAAGTATAATCTTTTCTGATTTGATTTAAATTCAAAGGTTCTTCCAATGAACTCTACTAATTTATTTGCAGTCTTCACTGTTCCTGTGCAGCGTTGACTCAGCATCAGATCTTTGGACGCCACCACATCAAAACCTTTTTTCATTCCCAGCATTAGCCAGAGGCACATTATTCATTACGTATTTTGCTTGTACACTGTTACTTCCGATGTGTAGGACTTTGCACTTTTCTATACTGAATTTCATCGGCCATTTTTCTGCCCACCATGTTAGCTTAATGTCACAATGTAGTTCCTGTCACTGTGACGCTGATGTTACTTAACTCATTACTTTGGTGTCGCCCGCTAATTTACTTCTTTTGCACTTGATTCGTTCATAAATATCATTAATGTATATTATGAAAAGTACTGGGCCTAATACAGAGCCTTGAAGAACACCGCTTTTTACGGAGGAGGAGGAGGAGGAGAAAGAGGAGGAAAAGAAAGATTACATATTGTATATATTGTACTAATACTACTAAACTACAATGAATACTCTTATGCACTAATAAAAAAATGAAAATTAATAATAATAACAACAACATTAACAACAAATACTTTAACTATTACAACTGCAAACAAAAAAAAAAAAAAAAAGAAAGAAGAAGAAGAAGAAGAAGAAGAAGAAGAAGAAGAAGAAGAAGAAGAAGAAGAAGAAGAAGAAGAAGAAGAAGAAGAGACGATAAAAATACAAGAAAAAAAAAGAAGGAAGTGGTTATGACCGAGGGAGCTTTGTTTCTTGTAATAATAAAGCAATGTCTCCATCACCTTCAGGGACACCGAGTTTTGCATTCCGTCAGAAAAGAAAAGATAAATAAAACGTCCTCGGTTGAAAAATTCACCGTGGAAAAAAAGCGGAACTCTTGCAAAAGGAAAAGGACTGCACATTTTCTGTTGAGGTAATACGCGTCTTTCATGTATCGCTGCAGTTGTATCACATTTAAGCTTTTTTGCACTTTTATCCCATTCAATACTGGGACACATTTATATTTTGAGATTTATGTACGATTAGACCATTTTATTGACATTAAGGAAGGTCTAAGAAGGTCAGAAGATAAATGGTCACAGTCTTCACTATTCTAATAACCCCACATGAGTTTCTGAAGCTGTATAAAATCACCAAATAGTAAGCAGAATGAATATGGAAAAGCATCATGGTACGAAGGGATTAATACTCTTCCTTATAAATAAAAAAAGCGACAGAATATTTAATGAAAGAATACAGCAAGAGAATAGTTCGCTTCATAGGATAACGATGCTATACTTCAAATAAACACACGTTCGAAATCTTTATAACACACATGAGAGAGAGAGAGAGAGAGAGAGAGAGAGAGAGAGAGAGAGAGAGAGAGAGAGAGAGAGAGAGAGAGAGAGAGAGAGAGAGAGAGAGAGAGAGAGAGAGAGAGAGAGAGAGAGAGAGAGAGAGAGAGAGAGAGAGAGAGATATTGCTATAATGAAGATGGCGATAAAATAATAATAATAATAATAATGATAATAATAATAATAATAATAATAATAATAATAATAATATAAAAATAATAAAATGAATATGGAAACGCGTCATGGTAAGAAGAAGAAGAAGAAGAAGAAGAAGAAGAAGAAGAAGAAGAAGAAGAAGAAGAAGAAGAAGAAGAAGAAGAAGATGAAGAGGAAGGAGAGGATGAGGAAGGAGTAGAAAAGGAAGAGCAGTATAATAATAATAATAATAATAATAACAATAATAATAATAATAATAATAATAATAATAATAATAATAATAATAATAATAATAATAATAATGAGAGAGAGAGAGAGAGAGAGAGAGAGAGAGAGAGAGAGAGAGAGAGAGAGAGAGAGAGAGAGAGAGAGAGAGAGAGAGAGAGAGAGAGAGAGAGAGAGAGAGAGAGAGAGAGAGATTAAAAGAAAGAATAGAGGTTTTGTTTGTCTCATGCATTACACTGTCTAATTTAACGTAAAAGATGGAGGATAGTGAAGAAGAAGAGGAAGAAGAGAAGAAGAAGAAGAAGAAGAAGAAGAAGAAAAAAACTAATAATAATAATAATAATAATAATAATAATAATAAGAAGAAGAAGAAGAAGAAGAAGGAGAAACAAAGAAAACGAGGAAGAAGAAGAAGAAGAAGAAGAAGAAGAAGAAGAAGAAGAAGAAGAACATGAAGAAGAAGAAGAAACGAAGAAAAAAAAGAAGAAGAAGAAGAAGAAGAAGAAGAAGAAGAAGAAGAAGAACGAAGAAAACTAAGAAGAAGAAGAAACGAAGAAAAAATTAAGACGAAGAAGAAGAAACGAAGAAAACTAAGAAGATGAAGAAGAAGAAGAAAGAAGAAGAAGAAGAAGAAGAAGAAGAAGAAGAAGAAGAAGAAGAAGAAGAAGAAGAAGAAGAAGAAGAAGAAGAAGAAGAAGAAGAAGAAGCGTCCAAGACAAACAATGCTGACGGAGACCCGCGAACCCAAACACTCTCAAAATGGTAAAGTTCGCAGTGAAATCTTTAACTTTATGAACCGAGAGACGAACCCTTGACCACTCCGCCGCTGCGCCTTTTACCCAGCCAGCCAGAGATGCGATGCAATCTTATCACCTCCTCCCGCCCTTTCTCTCCATCTCTCCCCCAAAAAAACAACAGCGATAGAACACAGACAGAGACACACTACAGTACATTGCCAGCAGTCCACATGAAGTCAACTATCCCAGCCACACAGTAGAGATGGAAAGTGAGGGTAAAATAGATTGAAAGACACACATACTGACTGACATATGCATATACTTTTGAGGTATACACTAGGTTACAAATTATAGGGCGATGTTCCAGCTGGCTCTTTTACAGATGGAAAGTGAGGTTGATTGAGATTGAAAGACACACAAACTGACAACCATCTATGCGTTAACAGACCCATACATTTGAGTTACAGTAGGTTTCAATTTATAAGGCAATTTTCTAGCTGGCTCTTTTATTGGGGGTGAAAAGGGGAATGTAATTAATATTGAGAGGGATGGAGAGTGGGGAGTGGTACGTCAGCCCTCCCCTGACTCACTGAACACTTCTATTAAGATTCACATGAATATTCATAGAGAGAAGAAACATATAACGTATTCCGCATGGATCGGCCGAACACTAGCCTAGAGAGAGAGAGAGAGAGAGAGAGAGAGAGAGAGAGAGAGAGAGAGAGAGAGAGAGAGAGAGAGAGAGAGAGAGAGAGAGAGAGAGAGAGAGAGAGAGAGAGAGAGAGAGAGAGAGAGAGAGAGAGAGAGAGAGAGAGAGAGAGAGAGAGAGAGAGAGAGAGAGAGAGAGAGAGAGAGAGAGAGAGAGAGAGAGAGAGAGAGAGAGAGAGAGAGAGAGAGAGAGAGAGAGAGAGAGAGAGAGAGAGAGAGAGAGAGAGAGAGAGAGAGAGAGAGAGAGAGAGAGAGAGAGAGAGAGAGAGAGAGAGAGAGAGAGAGAGAGAGAGAGAGAGAGAGAGAGAGAGAGAGAGAGAGAGAGAGAGAGAGTGTACACATTCATTCACGAAAAAAATAAATAAAATAAAGCCACTCACGGCAAAAATAATTCTTCATTGACACACACACACACACACACACACACACACACACACACACACGACAATAATCTTTTCCATGACTACTGTTCTCTCCTTTACAAAACTAGGAAAGTTGGGGGTAGGGGTGGGGGGGGGCAGACGAGCCGGCGGGAGGTGCCAAAGTACTGAAACATTCAAAAGTGGAACAACGCCCTGGAAAGAGAGAGAGAGAGAGAGAGAGAAAAAAATAGCTGAGTTTTATCATACGAGAAGAAATAACAAAATGAATAAAAAAGGTAAGCCTATCAGGAACATGGGGGACGAGGCAGCATAGAAGAGAAGCTGAATTTTTTTTTTTTTTCGCTTCTGCATATTTCGTATCCTCATGTGCAATACGAGAGAGAGAGAGAGAGAGAGAGAGAGAGAGAGAGAGAGAGAGAGAGAGAGAGAGAGAGAGAGAGAGAGAGAGAGAGAGAGAGAGAGGGGGGGGGGCAGTGTCAACCAACCGAACATGCCGAGGTCACCTGCAAAGACAATCTCTCAACACCTACTGCATGTACAGTATATCGGTTGGCGGGACATGAGTGTGTTAGGCAGCTGAGTGTTGAGGGATGGACAAGGGAGCAGTTTAGCAATATGATGAATCGGTACTTGATGCTGGAAAGAGAACCGAGACAGGCTTTGCGATAGAGAGCATTAATAGTAACTTCTTAAATATATACTGAGTAAAATATGTAATGAATGTTCTCGTATAAGGCAACTCTTAATATTGTGTGATTTTGTTGAAATGAGAGATACTGATGCATTTCATTGGCTCTTAGAATGCATATATATAGAAAAAATGGCATTATCAACCAAGGTTCATTGAGTGTAACCTCTTTTTATGAAACTAATTTGACTTATTTTAATGCAGAGGTAACATGTATCGGGCTCTCGCTGTTTTACAATCACGAATTTAAAACGAATTTAATACTCGCTTTCTTCTTCCTCTCACCCCTTATTCTATCCACCTCTCTGAAGCAAGCATTAATCAGTACTCTCAGTCTTTCACACCTTTCTCCGGTAAACTCTGGAACTCCCTACCTGCTTCTGTATTTCCATCTTCTTATAACCTGAACTCATTTAAGAGGGAGATTTCAAGACATTTGTATCTTTCGTTTTTGGTTAACTCTCTCGGAATTGTACGGCAACTGACAACTAAGTGGGCATTTTTTGTTTATTCTTTTTGTTACCTTTGGCCAGTTTTCCCCTCTTACATAAAAAAATATGGCAATACATATAGAACAGAGAGAGAGAGAGAGAGAGAGAGAGAGAGAGAGAGAGAGAGAGAGAGAGAGAGAGAGAGAGAGAGAGAGAGAGAGAGAGGTAGCAATGACCAATCACCACAGAGACCACATCAAGTCCATGCTATCCATTCTTTACGAGAACTGCATTTTCCTCAGGCGCAGCGGGAACAAGAGAGAGACTGGAAGGTGAGGGTAACACAGCGACTCACCCAAGCAAACCACGAGGTAGAGAGCAGAAGGCATGTTTAAGAGAAAGGGTCACCCAGCCTTGTCGCCTCTCTTATATATAGTTAAGGAGGAAGGTCTACATGTCTGCTTCCTATCTTCTTTCCTGTCTCTTATTCCTGGGATTTTAAGGGGACAGGCCCAGCAAGTGTATCCTCTCTCTGTCTCTCTCTCTCTCTTCCATAGTTTTAAGGAGAAATGTCTACAGGCTTCTCTCTCTCTCTCTCTCTCTCTCTCTCTCTCTCTCTCTCTCATTTTATTATTTAAAGAGGGTAAGGACATCCCCTCCTGTCTCCTCTCCCCCTCCCCTTCCTTCCCCTAAAGGTTTCCAAAAAGAAGCGTGCACCAAATTTCTCTTCCTTTACTCCTCCCAATTTTCTCCCCTTCAAGGTTTAGGGGTGAGTTTCAACAAGGCTCAAACACCTTTCCATCTTTCCCCTCAAAGGTTTAAAGGGGAAGAATCTACCACATCTTTTCCCGTCCCCTTACAGCCTCTCTTTCCAATAGCCTTACCTCCAATCCTTCCCCTCTCCCTGGCATACCCTCTACATTACATGAAAGTTCTCATATAGCTCTCCATTCCCCTTACCAAAGTTGGCTAGGGAGAAGTCCAGAAACCCTCTTCCACCTCCCCTTTGCTCCTGGAAGCCTGTCCCCCTCACTCCTCGCGTTCCCTCACTCTCTTCCTCTTTCCCTCCCCTACACGGCCTTCGCGGGGAGGGAACAGTGACAGCCATGAACTGAGTCGGCCGAATGATCCACCGACACGTTCATCACCATCAAAGTTTATTGGCCATGAAATTTTGCCATCAATCTGCCTCTATAAATCTATGGGAAGTTTGAAATAGTAGCATTCCTGCGCGTATATACTGGAATGTCTCCGTTTTCTGTTCGCTTTTGTTGAAGGAGGGGATACTACGAGAAATCTCACGTGTGTTATGGCTTCATCTTTTGTCGGCGGGGGAATGTGTGGTAAGAAATATCTCCTACGGTTTCCGCGATTTATTAGTACATATGTAAGAAAAAAAAAAATCCAGACCTTATATGTACCTTTAAGAATTATTTCCTCCAAGATTTCTGCATTTTTTTTTTCGAATTCGGAAATTGTGAGTAGAGATATAACAAAAAAAAAAAACCTTCCCAGAATTATTCCCTCCGTTCCAAGATTTCAGCATTTTTTTTTCTAGAATGTTCAGGAGTTTCAACTGTGTCTTTTTCCCCCTCTTTCTCGCGGGTTACATGTTGCAGACGTCAAACTGCGTAGTCTCCGGGAAGAGGTAATTAATTAATATTGTCGCCGGAGTGGCAGCTCATTGTGTTGACTGCCAGGATGGAACAAAAATGTTTACAACGTTTGGAGATGAGCCGAGGGATAGAATTAAGTGCATGTTGTAATTAATACTATTTTTTCCCCTCTTTCGAAATGAAGTAGTCATCATATGAGAAATGACAAGGGTATTACATGGGTTCTCTCTCTCTCTCTCTCTCTCTCTCTCTCTCTCTCTCTCTCTCTCCGTCATCAAGGTGGAGGCGAAGCTTTGATCACGCCTCTCACCAGGGGTGTATGGCAACACTCGTCTTTTAGTTGGCAGTGAATGATTTTGTCGATCACTTTTCAACCTTGGGTCAGTGAAGTAACCTATATAGTCCATCTTCAACACCATTCATCCTCAGGGCAGGAGGCCGATGAAGCTCTTTCCTGTCTACCACTGTCAGTGTCATCAACAACAGGAAATCAATCTCCTAGAAAAAAAAAGAAAGAAAAGAATGTGTTTGTCGGCCTCCTCAGAAAAAGACGCGAAAGGTGTCCGGGAAGTGAGTGGAATGCTATTGAAAGTCCACATATTTCCACTTTATTTTCCTTCCTAGCAGTTGCTTCGCCCTACGAGTACTTGTCTACTTCGAAATCTGGACTTACAATGGATTCTACATTACCACCACCACCACCACCACCACCACCACCACCACCACCACCACCACCACTGTTCAGAGGCATGCTACTGGAAAGGATATCATAAAGAACGTTTCCCCATGCTAGAGTTGCTTCGATTTACTTCCCAATCAAGAACCTTTGTTAGCAGCGAATACTACATCGCCTCTACAAACCATTACACACGCCTTCAGATTCTCAGTTGCATCAAACACAGTATTGCTTCAATCAACTGTGTGTGATACTTGTCTCCTTCTACTCAGTACCTTGATGGAAGCAAACGTGGACTTACAACACTTGTAAAAGAGTAGAATTCTGTCCTCACAACGATCAGAGAGAGAGAGAGAGAGAGAGAGAGAGAGAGAGAGAGAGAGAGAGAGAGAGAGAGAGAGAGAGAGAGAGAGAGAGAGAGAGAGAGAGAGAGAGAGAGAGAGAGAGAGAAAGGCACAAGGCGAAGTGGAAGGGGATGAAGAAATAAGTGAGGAGAGGAAAATAAAAAAGAGAAAAGAGAGTGCCTGAAGAGGAGAGAAAGAGGGAGAAGGAACTCTGGCATAGCGTGGTGCGAGACTCCAAGTGTTCAATATCATTCAATGCAGGTTTTGTAATCTCTATTCATTGTTCGTAATATTTTCCTCCTTTTCGTGTCTACCTAACCCTCTGACTGCTGCTTGGAACACTTTTTTTCCTAGTCACTAATCACTGAGACATCTTTACTTGTCCTACGCCTCACATCCACTCTCTGAACAGGCTGGAAATTGTAACATAACTTTTTTCGTCCTTAATACTGGGACGCATTTTTACTTGATTTTTGGTGTGATTAGACGATTTTATTGACATAAGGAAGGAAGGGTCTATATAGCACAGGAGGTTAATGGCCATAGTCTTTACTATTCTAACCACAACATAAGTTCCTGAAGCTGTATAAAATCATGAAATAGTAAGCATAATGAATAAGAAAACGCGGCATGGTACTGAAAGGGTTAATTTCGTGTAGGTGTTTATTAAGATCTCATGCACTGCTTCTGCTGCCGCTAAATATTTCGTGTCGCAGTGTAAGTGTTAGTCAGGGGAAGCAAAGGAAAACATAATGAAAAGTATAAATATTGCATCCTGACAGCAATCAGATTCCTGTAACGAGAGTAATGTAGATATATAAATGCTTTCTTTATAAAATTGTGTGTGATTTTTTACTCGTATTTTTAACCCCGTCAATACTGGAGCACACTTTCATCATGAGATTTGTGTACGATTTGACCATTTTATTGACATTAGGAAGGCTCTATGGAGGTCAAAAGATTAATGGCCACAGTCTTCACTATTGTAATCCCTCACATGCGTTTCTGAAGCTGTATAAAATCACCAAATAGTAAGCAGAATAAATATGGAAAAGCGTCATGATATTGAAGGGGTTAAGATGAAAGGCAGACGCATCCCACTCAGACAACAAGACTCGTGTAGCGATGCAGTCTTTTTGCTATTCACTGCGTCCAGCCAGGCCAGCTTACAACACCTGCACTGAATGTTATTGAACACTTCGAATTTTTTTCATCTCACTTATTTCTTTATCCTCTTCCACTTCACCTCTCTCTCTCTCTCTCTCTCTCTCTCTCTCTCTCTCTCTCTCTCTCTCTCTCTTTCTCCCCATCAACACGCCCTCTTCCTCCTCTTTTCCCTCCTACCTGTATCCTCTCCCTGCATTTCATATCCATCTTCCTCCACTTTGCCTGCCCTTCCTCCCTCCGTTCTCGTCCTTTCCCTTCCCTTGCCTCCATAAACTCCTCTCGTCACTCCAGCTTAACTCCACGGAAACACGCAGTAACACCCACGGCACTCTGCCACACGAAATACACAGCAGTTTTGGGGAAGATATTTCTCTTGTATCGATACATATAACATCAAAAAATCTTTAACTTCTCGACCTTCTCCATTTCCCCATTCCTATTCTTCCCCCTTTTTACTTCCTTGTTTGCTGCTTTATACGCTATTTCTTTCTTTTTCTTTCTCCTCCTCCTCCTCCTCCTTAGTGTGTTGTTGTTACTGTTGTTGTTGCTGTTGTTTATTTCTCTTAGTGGACGAGAGGCCTTGGGTACTACTTCAGTCCCCTTGATCTATTTTCCTGTTTTCTTGTGCCTTTCTACCAAAAAACGACGAATAAGCAGCGAGGAGGAGTGAGAGAGAGTGGCTAGGGTTTTGAGTACGAGGAGAGAGGGGGGGGAGGGAGGGAGAGGTAGGGATGGAAGAGGAAAAAGGAGGGGAAGAGTGCATTTGAGAAGCTCCTCGTTACTTCCCGCCGCCTCATCCTCTAGAAAGCGGGTGGGCTGGGCTGGGTTGGGTTGGGTTGGGTTGGGTTGGGCTGGGCTGGGCTGGGCTACGCTGGGTCGGGCCGGGCTGGGTGGATTTAGGGATGGTCCAGGTGCAGAGTTGTATAGTGTCAAGGTTTCTATATAGGGCGAGCACATGCAAGAAGGCGACACGCAGACTGCATGCAAGACGCTAACTCACGACTGCCCGCGAAGTGAAGGGAAAAGAAAAAGAAATACAGTAGTCTTTTCCTGTGTATTCTACATTCTTTTTCTCTATCACTTTACGTCTTAACGATGGTGAATTTAGCGTCAGGGAGTGATATGTAATTTCTTCCTCTCCCTTGTTAAGTACCAGTCAAGGACGAGCTCGCTGGTTTTCTGTATTTTTTAAACTTCCATTTTCCAGCTCCCAGTCAAATTTTGGTTCGTCAGTTCTCATTTTGTTTTCTTTTTGGCATTACATTATTTTTCACTTTTTTCTCACTACCTGCATAATCAAAGTTTGTCGGTTCTCGTGCGTTTTCTTTTATTTTCGCATTTTAGTTACTTCGTGCAGGAGCCAAGCTTAGGCTGGTCAGTTCATCTGCTTCTTAATTATAATATCCTCCTTTCCTCGAGTATCAGTAAAATTCAAGTTAGCTTGTTTATTATGTGATGTTTTTAATTTTTAATCTAGTCTTTCTTTTTTCCACCCGGAGTTTCGTTTTGATATTTTCTTTTCTTTTCTTTTCTTATTTTTTGAGTATTATTAAAATTTTAGCAAGTCGCTTTTAGATGTTTGGCGTGTGGCGGGGACGGAGGGGTAGGGATGGTACGACAGTGCACACATTACTGTGACATTTCTGTAATGAAGCATCATGGACAGTAATCACAAAGGCATATTATGTATGATAATTTATTCTGTTGTTTTTTTTTAACACGCCCGAACACATATGATATTAACCCAAAATTTGCATACGCAAAACACACGTGAATGTCGGTGCAGCTCTGACAAGGGAGCGCCGTCAGAGCCCGCAGCTGTTTCGCCCAAGCTCGCCAGGAGCGGCCTAACAGATAATTATACAAGGCTTAGAGATTATCCGTATTAATTTCATTATTATGCTTTCAAATGGTGTACTATATCTCTCGCCTCTGCTGTTCTTTTGTATATACGACAAAATTATTGCTGCTGTTCGCGAAAGCCGTGACAAAGCGACTGTTTCGCATCCCCAGAACTGCACAGCGAGTGAGCTGGTTCAGCTTGAAGCGGGGCGTGCCACCACCTGCAGCGCTGATGAATAATTGATCAAAGCGAGTGATATATTTATGTGCATATTCTATTAACCTGTTCAAAGTTATGTAACGGGTTATTTCATCGCTATGTCTTAAAATATATACCACATTAACTTTGGCCAGGTGTATGTTTCTCAGGTGAACGATGTACTCGCATTAAACTGTAAATTCTACCAACTAGTTCAAAATTATGCAAGTGTTATTTCATACTGATGTCTTGACATATATGCCACATTAATCCACGACGCGTGTATCCTTTAGGCGAACGATATTAACTTGCTGAAAAATTATGCAACGTGCTTATTCACATTGGTTTCTGGCAACATATCGCATATCAACTCTGGCCTCGTGTTCTATAGGTCAATATCATCGACCCACGTTCGGTTACTCATTAAAAATAGTTTCCTTTGATTCATGACTGACAACAAAGACGGAGAGTTTCATATAGCTACGCTGTTTGAGAGGTTGGAGTGGCGAGAGTAGCGACGGTGCGAGGACAGGTAGCCAGAGAGAACCCAGTACTGTATTTAAGTAAGTACAGGTGGAGGGAAGGTCGCATGTTGTGCTGGTGTGAGTAAAATCCAGGAGATATATGTGCGGGGGAGAATATGTTGTGCCGGGAATAAGTGGCATAAATATGGGTGTGTACGAGGGAGAAGGAGGAAGAGGAAGAGGAAGAGAGAGGGCGAGGGAGAGGCATTTTGAGTTAGGAAGAACAACACACATAAAATACTTTCGTCCTCATCTGAAAAATTCTAAACTGATACATACACACACACATGAGTTCAAAATACAGTGAACGCCACCAGATCCCTTATCGCCTGAATCAATCCCATACGTCCGATGAAAGCCCATGATAGCGTGATTTACGAAGCCTGAGCGTTTTTCGAAGTCTCTCCACTGCCAATTGAGCCAGCCAATTCAGGAGTGACTGGCGCTCTCCTTCCACCAGGTTTTTGATAACCCGGCCCCGTGGTGGA
>NC_059289.1:13515925-13528425 GCF_017591435.1 Portunus trituberculatus | reverse complement strand
TTATCTACGTGTTTGTTTGTTATCTGCTTGTCTACTTGTCTGTTTCTGCGCGTGCTCCCCTGCCAATGTCTGGACTATACCGTCTATGGACTATCCTTTCTATAGGCAATCAGTGTGGAATAGTTACACCAACAACCTAATATGGATCTCAAAGTCTGCTGCTCTTAAGTCTTTGTCCCCTTTTATATACTTGTCTGTGTTTTCGTTAGTAGTCTGTCTGTGTCCTTGTCGGTGTGAGGGGCAACAGATAGGGTGGAAAGGGGCGGGAGAGGAAAAAAAAAAGACTCACTTATCTGGAGTTTTGAAAGCTGAGCCAAATTCGAACTTTTATTTTTTTTCATCCCTGCTGCAGCCACGTGTCGGAAAAGTTCTAGAGGCAATATAGCATGTCGCGCCGCCTGCTCGTCGCGCTTGTTCGCACTCGGACACGCACATGCACACGCAAATAAATTTTCATACATAAATAGAGAAAGCGTCCAAACACAAAAGCGTTTGCACATGCATACATTCATGGCAATAGGAAAAAAAAAATCTTGCTTTTATCTATGAAAGTTTCATATAAAATTCCTTTCACACACACACACACACACACACACACACACACACACACACACACACACACACACACACACACACACACACACACATACACACAAATCCATCCAAACAACCAACTACTTCCTCCTCTCCCTCTTCCCCCCCTAAGACTGAGAGGTGAGGCAGAGCAGCAGAGAACATCACGTAACACTGCGACATACATTAGCATTGGAGAGAAAACGACGAAATAATCTGTACAAATGAAAAATTGTGGACTGATGAAGATTAATGGCAGAACCTTCCTCTCTTCCTCCCTCGCTTCTTCCTTTCTCCCTTTCTTCTTTTCTCCATCTCCTTTCTTCGAGAGAGAGAGAGAGAGAGAGAGAGAGAGAGAGAGAGAGAGAGAGAGAGAGAGAGAGAGAGAGAGAGAGAGAGAGAGAGAGAGAGAGAGAGGGGTCACCATCGATCGAGCACAAGCTGGGACGTGTTTAAGTCTGTGACGTTATCTTCCTTTCTTTCTTCTTTTCCGTAAACATTATCTTAAAAAGACGACGTTCCTTGCCATCCGACAAAGGAGCGACACATAGTTAAAGGAGAGGGACAGGAAGTAACATAAATTAAATGTTCCGATGGAAGAACACCACTGGAGACTAAACGAGCCGCTGAGAAAAAGAAGAGAGAGAGAGAGAGAGAGAGAGAGAGAGAGAGAGAGAGAGAGAGAGAGAGAGAGAGAGAGAGAGAGACGAAAGTATTGTCTTGTTAGAATAAACATTTGTGGAAAGGATGCTCGAGTGATCTTACAGAAGACTCCTCGTAAAAGTGTTCTTCCATGTAGGCATTAAAACGCTCGCGCGTGCACACACACACACACACACACACACACACACACACACACACACACACACACACACACACACACACACACACACACACACACACCAGGACTCGTGCACTCCATCATAGATACAGAACTGCACTGGTCGACGTTCAAAGCCACCTCATTACCGCCCCCACGAGTCTCCTGCACCTGCGCCACCCTCACGCCTGCCGCCACCTGGTCGCCGCCGCTAGTAGCCTCCTTTATAAAGTAGAAGCTGTATGATTCGTGACTATGGAATTACTAGTTTGTGTGAAGGGAGATTGAATAATCTCTCTCTCTCTCTCTCTCTCTCTCTCTCTCTTTCTCTCTCATGTAGGATGCGTACGAAGGAAGAGAAAAGAAGAAGCAGTGGAGTTTCCGTACGCAGGTCTAATGAAGGAATGGAGAGGCACGCGCCAGTGTCTCCCCATAACAAGGAGGAAAGGTTTTTCCGGAGGCAAATTTTCTCCGCGCAGGAGGAAAAACAGAAAAAAAAGTAAGGAGACGAAAAAAGCCAAACTCTTCGGTTGAGTTGAAGATATTAGCAACTTAAGATTATGGCTTCCTCCTTCCTCGTTTCTTCCTTCTTTTCTTTTTCCCGTCTCTTCACATGCACTCATAAAAGCCCTGCGCCAGAGACTATAAACTACCGTGATATGGCTCATAAAAATAGTGTCACAAGTCATAAAGCCAAAAGTGTGTCACTTCATACAATTCAGGATAGCCTCGGGTGGTCTTGGTACTACAGGTGCTCAAAGAAAAGCTTATAATTTTATGTACCATAAAAATAATTGAGGCATGATATACAACTGGACCTTGGCCCTCATGCTCCGCAGCACCTTAGAATCACCACTTCACATTATGAACATGGAAAACATTTATATAATATATATATATATATATATATATATATATATATATATATATATATATATATATATATATATATATATATATATATATATATATATATATATATATATATATATATATATATATATATATATATATATATATATATATATATATATATATATATATATATATATATATATATATATATATATATATATATATATATATATATATTCACTATACATTGTTGGTCGCAAGCGAAAAAGGTCAAAATAGAAGTATGGAAATGCTGCACAGGTGACTGGAAAAAAAAAGGAAAAAAGAATTTCTCATGAACGAAAAGAAAAAAAAAACATCAAAGTGTGGATTCGACGAAGGAAATCCCAAGTGAGGAGAGGGAGGGCGGGAATATCAGGATCATAAAGACCGTAAAGGTGCTTCCGGAAAAAAAATAGGTTCAACGGAAAAGACCGGAGGAAAAATATGGGTAAGATAATTTTTTTCATCTTACTTTGCCTTTCACTCTTTTTTTCATTCATATACTGGTGCCATATCGCCCTCGTCCGCGTCCCTTCCGTCTCTCTCTCTCTCTCTTTCGTGTGTGTGTGTGTGTGTGTGTGTGTGTGTGTGTGTGTGTGTGTGTGTGTGTGTGTGTGTGTGTGTGTGTGTGTGTGTGTGTGTGTGTGTGTGTGTGAGCGTACCCCTTCGTCATCGGGCCTGGGGAGCAGCTGGACTCTGCGGTGCCTCGTGGCTGGCCTCGTCTTTTGTGGCTTAGGGCGAGGCGCGACAGAGAGGCGGTGCATTTTAATTCTATTACCTGCTCGTGTATTGTGCACCCCGACAAAGGTCCAGGGATGGGAACTGTATTGGGGGTAGCGTAATGCCCCAAGGCACTCCTCAAAGACATATTTATGGCTACCTTACCTGCCGAGCAGCCGGAGGGTCACACACAGGGGCGGCCACGGTCTCTAACCAGACATGGCGGAGAATAATAGCCATATGAAACAGTGTTTAGTCTAGAGAATAAAAGGGATGAAATGGAATACTAAAACTACGTCCCAGCAAAAGAATGATGTCAGGTTTGCTGTTCGTCCTCCAGTAATGGAAAATTCTCGGATCTAAGTCTGAACAATCACTAACAAACTTTGTTACGTGTAATATGCATTGTGAGGAGAAAAAGAAATTTCAATTGCTAGAAAAGCCATGTTGCTTTAGAATAATAATGAATTTGTTCTACATAAAATATGCTTCATCAGGATGCAGGTACGATAATACCATGGAATTATGAGAGAGAGAGAGAGAGAGAGAGAGAGAGAGAGAGAGAGAGAGAGAGAGAGAGAGAGAGAGAGAGAGAGAGAGAGAGAGAGAGAGAGAGAGAGAGAGAGAGAGAGAGAGAGAGAGAGAGAGAGAGAGAGAGAGAGAGAGAGAGAGAGAGAGAGAGAGAATAAAGCAGAATTCATGTAATGACTAAGAGAAAAGATACTAATAGAATTTTGCTTTACGAGAACAAAGCCAGATTCGCTTTGCATAAAACATCCGAGAGACAGCAAGTGTGGAAATAATGTCATGGAATCCGCACCGGTGAAATACAAACACACGCAGGTACAATGCAATGTGTTAATAAGATCAAGATGAAGAAAAGAATAAAGAAAAAAAAGAAAAAAAAAAAACAGAAGGGAATTAACAAACCAATATTGCTGTAAACGGAAAGACCGAATTAGCTTTGAATAAAATCTCCCACAAGACACCAGGAATAGCAATGGAATCAGAGACGGGCGGTGAAATAAATACAGATATACTTCTTTTAAGCCCTTCTATACTGGGACGCATTTTTACTTTGAGATCTGTGTGGTGTGATTAGACAGTTTTATCGACATTAGGAAGGGTCTATGGAGGTCAGAAGATTAATGGCCAGTCTTCACTAGTTTAATCCCCCTACATGATTTTCTGAAGCTGCATAAAATCGCCAAATAGTAAGCAGAATGAATATAGAAATACGTCCTGGTACTGAAGGGGTTAAATAATCAGGCTAAAACACGAACTCCCCGCGAAAGCTGTACTGCACCGCGAGGAAACCCACCAATTAACAGCGACCCGAGCATTATATTATTTGTTTCTCGCACGAAATATTTTGGAGACAGAAAAATGTAAGACGTTGACTCGGCGAAAGAAAAGAAAGTATATAAAGATTTCCACACATATTTCGCTGATTCCAATTTCCCTCCTTCACCAAGACCATTGAAAAAAAAAGACGAAAAAAAGAAAGAATCGATGCAACTAATAAAGAAAGGGTATTGCGCTCTCTCTCTCTCTCTCTCTCTCTCTCTCTGTCAAGAAAGAAAGGCTGAAAGAAAGAAGTACCACATTTTCATACCGGCAGACATCCACCGCTCTAACCTTATGAGGCAACTTGGTCCTGCAGAAGATAAATAAAAGAGAAGACAAACCTAACCTAACTCTCCCTATACCCCTGACATTTACAGTGGCTGCGGTGCTGAACTCGAGGGACCTTTGGATATCTCCATCGTGTTGTATCTCACTGGCACAACAGATCCCTGGAGAGTTACTACGAGCACAGAGTCACGTGGCAGGTCTGGGAGGTTTACACGAGACAGGTTGATGGATGCGATAGAGGCTTAACCCCTTCAATAGCATGACGTATTTCGATATTCATTCTGTTTACTATCTGGTGATTTTTATACAGCTTCAGAAACTCATGTGGGGGATTGAAATAGTGAAGACTGTGGCCATTAATCTTCTGACCTCCATAGACTCTTCCTAATGTCAATAAAATGGTCTAATCGTACATAAATCTCAAGGGAAAAATGTGTCCTAGTACTGAAGGTGTTACGAATAGTATTTATTTATTGATCTATTTTTTTTTCTTTATCTTGCAGAGTTCTACGTATATGGCTGAGAAGTGTGACTGTGGGTAAGATCACACGTTAAGATACGGGTAGGATTATTCATCTCTTTTCATCTTGCAAAGCACCATATGTTACCTGAAAAATACGAAGATAAAATGGAAAAGAACGTACTCGCAGAATTAATCTCAGAAGCTTAGTTGCAAATTTTAAAGGGAACGCGGTGGAATATTTACTATCTACCTCTCTATCTTGGAAACTATCACGTGTTGTCTGAAGAGCACGCTGATAAAACAGAGAAGAATGTAGCAGCATCGCGGGCAACAAATTGTAATAGAAACAGGATGCAGTATTTTTATTTTATCTCCCAAACTACCAAGTCGTGTCTCAGAGTACGAAGACAAAACAAACAGACGAATATAGCACTGCCAGAACTTAAGCAGCAAATTTTAAAGGGTACCGAACGGAGAATTTATTTATTTTTAACGCGGAACCTACCAAGTGTCGGCACCAGCGCTGGAAAGTCACACGGACAGACAGTCAGATGGAGGAAGTATCATTACAGGCTGAGCAATAACTTTTTCATCACAAAAGATGGAACGTTAAATATTTGTTTAATCTTGTTCAGCGCCAAGAACAGCCAGAGTACAGAGCGCATACAAACAGACACACGGACAAGTTAAGCAAAAAATTTCCTGGGTACAACATGAGGTACTCTTAACTGTCTTTGTCTTGCAAGGTGCATCTGAAATTAAATTCTACCCCAGTTTTATTTTTATTCTCTCACATAATTTTCTCAAAAGATAAACAGAAAGAAAAGTTTCATTTTTTCTCCTCCTCTCATCCACTCTCGACTTTTCCCATAATTCATCATCATCTCCATCTTCTCTTCGGTCCTTTTCCTTTTCCAGCTCAAACTCGTACGCACACCTACTCTCCCCTGACACTAATCCCTTACTCATGACCCTCCCTACAGCCAACACTCAGCCCCCGCACACCCCACCCACCTCCATGATTCTCAGTTCCTACGCTTCACCACTTTTTACATCCCTTTTTCTCACCCCCAACACTGTTCACTTATCCACGCGCTTCCCTCTTCATGTTCCTCTTATACGTACACACACGCTACTTCCTCTCCACCTGTCTTCCTTCGCCTCCACATGCATACTTCACTTATAGACTCGTATTTTTAAACACTTCTGCGCTTCACCCCACTATTTCAAAAGACTTTATTTAAATGTACACGAGTTTTCTGAGGTGTTTTTATGGTTCTAGAGGCAGAGTGACAAGATTTCCACATTATCAACTGGAGAAACACTCTTGAAAACCCCGCTAGTCATCTCTGTGGCCTTTGAAAATAGTAGTGGTGAGAGAACAGCCCATACTTACACCCGATCTACCTTCCCACACAGTTTCTTCCCCCATCTCCTCCACACTTCTTTATGCTAGCCTCTCTTACAGTGTTGCCAATGGTTCAGCAGAGTCAAGAAGTGGCAACATCGTACACGACATGCATTCATTAGCGGGGGAAATAAATGTAGCGTCACTTTTATTCGAGGAAAATTACAGGAACGTTATTCTTTCTGGTCGAGGTCAATTAATTCCACAGTGATGTGTATTTGTTTCTTGTTTCCGCGCCGAATATAAATTTCAGAGTAGAGCAGCAAGAGAGAGAGAGAGAGAGAGAGAGAGAGAGAGAGAGAGAGAGAGAGAGAGAGAGAGAGAGAGAGAGAGAGAGAGAGAGAGAGAGAGAGAGAGAGAGAGAGAGAGAGAGAGAGAGACTATGTTTATATTAAAAAAGGTTAGGCTAATTTGGACAAAAACTACCTTGATTAACACACACACACACACACACACACACACACACACACACACACACACACACACACACACACAGAAAGGTTACCTCAATACCTCATCCTTAAAAACGTATGAGGATATTCTCTCTCTCTCTCTCTCTCTCTCTCTCTCTCTCTCTCTCTCTCTCTCTCTCTCTCTCTGGCTACCCTGCGCACCTGGAGTGTTTCATAATATATTAATGCGGCACTGCGTTTCCTCACTACAATGGGGATGATGGATGGAAGGAGAAAGGGAAGGTGTGAAGAGAAAGTAAAAATGAACATCAGAGACTAACGAAACTAGAAAAGCGATGGAAATGGAGCCGCTGGGTGAAAAATATATGAATGCACCAATGTTTAAAGAGAGAGAGAGAGAGAGAGAGAGAGAGAGAGAGAGAGAGAGAGAGAGAGAGAGAGAGAGAGATAGTCGTTAAAGTTTTACTCGCGTGGAGGATAAAGTTATTTTCTTCCTTCCTCACATAAAAGAAACGGATAGAACAGAATAAAGTAGATAAAACACAAGTGAATCTAACAGTAATATGAGACACCATTGTTGACGAGACAGGTGAATCTTTCCTCGATGCGCATCCGTGACAGAATAGGAAACCTCGTGTCAAATTCATTAATCAGTAAAACCTCAGCAGCATCAGGGAAAACAACAGGTAAGGAAGGTGATGGAGTTAATGATGTCAGGTAGGGGGGAGATCAGGATCCAGGTAGGGAAGCGAATGAGGCGAGGGAGAAAGATAGGAAAGGGAAAAAGGTGAGGGCAGATTTAAGGCAGGTGACAGTAGAGCGAAATACAAGAATAAGGGTTAGGTGATGAAGTGATGAAGGGCAGGTGAAGGGGATGATGCTCCGGTGTGAGCCATTGATTAAGGCCCCAATAGGTGTCCCGTGTTGCCTACTTCCGCCTTTGCCAAAGCATACAGCGTCATCTGAGTTTATATTCGGCCGGAAAAGAAGGAAAAAAAAAAAATTCTCCCCTTCAGAAATTTTTGCCTCATTAACAAAAAGGGGAGGCTTGTCAAGACCCAAAAGTAACGCACATACAAAGCTTCCTTTTTCCAGCGAACACACACACACACACACACACACACACACACACACACACACACACACACACACACACACACACACACACACACACAGAGGAACACACCCGAGCAGGAAGGCAGGGAGTTTTGCATATCTTATTTCCCAGCCATTTCGCGGTTCTCAGGGTATAAATTCTCATTATTTGCTCCACTTTTTCCCTCCGTGGTCCAGTATTTTCCCTGCCGCTTGTGGGCCGCATTCAGGCTTGGGAGAGGCGGCCCGCCCCTCTGTTTTACCGGGGCCGCCCTGCTAAAAGCTCTGACATTAACACAGAATTGCGAGGTGCAGGCAGTGGCGAGACCCCCTTCCATTCTCCCCTCCCTCCTCTCCCTACCTCTTCCTCTCCTTACTAATTTCCTCTTCTTCCTCCTCCTCCTCCTTCTCTGTTCCCTTTCTTCCTCCTTCAGTTGCTGCTTTTCTTCCTCTTCTTTCCTTGACATTGCTTTTTGCTTCTATCTATAAACATTCCTTCTTTTTTTTCCTTCCTACCATTTTCTTCTTCCTCGTATTTCTGTTCTCTCTTCTTCCTCCCCAATTGTTTCTTTTTTTTTTTAATTCTTTCTCTCCTTCTCTCTGCCTGATATTGTTTACCACTCGTATTTATAGACATTCCATCTTTTCTTTTCTTACTAATTTCTTCATTTTCATATCATTCTCTTCCTCCTTCACCAATTACGTATCCTTCATCTCCTTCTCTTCTCTGCTTGCCATTCTTTATGATATCTACTTATGCATATTTTTTCTTTTCTTTTCTATCAATTTTTTTTCCTATTTTTGTCATTCTTTCCCTTTCTCCTCTTTCTCCTCCTCCTTATGCATATTTTTTCTTTTCTTTTCAATCAATTCTTTTTCTTCTTTTTTACATTCTTTCCCTTTCTTTCTTTCTCCTTCTGTTCCTTTCTTGTGTCTGTGTTCATCAACGCTCCTCCGCTTCCTTGGGCTCTTGTTTCTTTACACTGTCTAATATATCAGGTGTCATGTCCAAAGCGTTCTCCATTATTTACATGCATTTACATATATTTCCTCTTTAGTATCTGTTCTCCTTTATAGTACAATAATATCTGAATTTACATCTCCTTTTCTTTTTGCTGCATACTTCCTGGCTCTCATTTCTCAGTCTGTTTGTGTTTATATTCATGGGTGTATGTAGTCTCTCTCTCTCTCTCTCTCTCTCTCTCTCTCTCTCTCTCTCTCTCTCTCGTAATTCAATCATCCTTGCCTCCCACCCTCCATTTCCTTTTCTCAGGGACCGATGCAGAGGGCTTTTCAACACATAGGAAAATATTTAAATGAAATGGAAAAAGAGGGAAACAAAATAAAACTCCAAGAAGTAAGTCCTCGGCAGCGTGAGGGGAGACACGAACGAGACTTGCAACTCAAATACGAACACGATGGAAAAGCGACGGACACGATGAACGCGGGGAGGAAATAATTAAAGAGACGCCCAGAGAGATTAAAACAGTGTATAGGTGAATGGTGCTTAGCTGTTTTTCGTACTCTCTCTCTCTCTCTAGGGCATTTCATATAACTGTCTCCCTTTTCATATATTCGAAATGAAGCAAAGCAGTCTGCAAAAACAACAACAGTAACTAAAAGGAGAAATAGTAAATACAACAATTGCAATAACATCACTCACTGTCTTTACTAACAATGGCATCAAATTGAATATCTAGGAGCACATTTAATCTACTTAGTGAATGAAAAGATTGGTCCCAGGCATGCATGGGCGAGGCGAGATGGCGTGACGTTAAGAGAAGCGTTGCATGGGAGGGACATTAGCATGGCACAGGAAACGTCACGTGAAGGCTGCTGCGTGCGTACCCCAGCAGCAGCAGAGGGAAGTCACTCGTTTCAGCGGTCCCTCCTCCCTCTGTCGTCAAAACACCTTGAATCTAACACGTATTATATTGGGCAGGGTACGTCTGTTGTGAGGGAACGTGATGAAGGGGTGAGGGGATGAGGTGGGGAGTCCTCCTGGGTTATCTTGGGACAGACAAGCAGCTCCCGGGTGTTTTGTAAAGCGTAGATTAGCAGTAATGCAATGATGGTGGTGGTGGTGGTGGTGGTGGTGGTGGTGGTGGTGGTGGTAATGCTGCTTATTATTTAGTGATGCTGATGATGAGGGTGGTGAAAATAATAATAACAATAATAATAATAATAATAATAATAATAATAATAATAATAATAATAATAATAATAATAATAATAACAATAACAATAGTGAAAATAATAATAGTAATAACAATAATAATAATAACAATAATAGTAATAATAATAATAATAATAATAATAATAATAATAATAATAATAATAATAATAAAATAATAATAATACAATAATATTAACACAATCATCTTTATTATCTTAACTATCAGTATCATAGTCATCGTCGTCGTCGTCATGGGTGATATCGCTGCTTTCGTACAAATGTTTCTGTTGAGCAGGTGCAACAAGTGAGGCGTTGCGTGTCTCCTTTGTCGTTGCTCTCACAGCGTATACAAAAAAGAAATGAATGTTACAACTAGTGTTCCCAAACAATTCTTACTGGTTTCCACGAGTCACACAACATTAAGTTCCTGGTACAGTTTTCACATTTCACTTTACAAACACAACTTTATTACTTTCCCTGTAATTTCCGCTACGACTCGAGAATTTTCAATAAGTTGCATGAAATTAATAACACTGTCTAAACTTGGTCTTGCTCCTGCTCCTCTTTTTCCCGTTACTCTGACCTCCAGCCCCTCCTCCCTGCCACTCCAATACTATTCCTCTTTCTTATCCCCACGTCATCCCCTGCTTTCATTCCCATTTTTCTCCATCCCTTTTTTCAATAACTCCATGTCTTCCCTTCCATTCTCCGGTAAATCCCACACCATCTCTACTCCTTTCCCTTCTATTCGCTCTTCTATTCATTTTTTCTCCATCCCTTTTTCAATATCTCCGTGTCTTTCCTTCCATTCTCCCGTTAACCCCAAACCATCTCTGCTCCTCTTCCTTCTACCCCTTCTCGCCTGATCCGCTAGCGAGACATGTTCCCTCCCTTCCTTAACCGGCCTCCCCTATTCTAATTTCCTTTCTAGATCCGCTTCCTCACTTCTCTCCATCTTTTTCCTCCTTCCATATCCAAACCATCCTAGTATTCTTCTCTTCCCTCCTTCTTAACAACTAAATTTTCTTCCTTTGCAGTCTTCTTTCCGTCTTTTCTTGATCATTCTTCCTTTCCCACTTTCTCCTGTTCTCAGTCTTTTCCTCCTTTCCACATCCAAACCATCCTAGTGTGTTTTCTTCCCTTCTTCTAAACAACCAAATTTTCTTCCTTTGTAATCTTCTTTCTGTCTTTTCTTCATCATCATCTCTTTCCCACTTTCTCCTTATTGTTTCCTATCAAATCCTTATTATCTCTTTCTTGTTTTCTCTCTCCCTACTGACCTACCTTTCAAATTTTCCTCCTTTGCAATCTTCATTTTGTCCTTTCTTGCTCATCCTTCCTTCCTCACTTTCTCCTCCTTTTTTTTCCTATCAAATCTTTATCATCTTTCTCTTGTTTCCTCTCTCCTTACCGCCCTACCTTCCAAATTTTTCTTCCTTTACAATCTTCTTTTTGTCCTTTCTTGCTCATCCTTCCTTCCTCACTTTCTCTTGTTCTTTTTCCTATTAAATCCTTATCATCTTTCCCTTGTTTTATCTCTCCCTAATGCCCTTCCTTCCCATCGTAGGTAAAACACACGCTCTCCTCTTCCTTAACTAAGTTCTTTCTCTCTTTCTAATCCGATATCCTCCATTCCCTCCTCACATCCTTTTCTTCCACTTTCTAAATCCATATCATCTCCGCTCTTATTTCCTTTCAAAACGCATTTCCGTTTTCTGTCTTCCTTAACACAGACGTACACTCACACTCACACACACTCAGTCATACACTCTCACACACTCACACATAGACACTCTCTCTCTCTCTCTCTCTCTCTCTCTTCCCAGTCCCTCATCTCTCTCTCAGCTCATTTCTTTCTTTACTTTCTTCCTTTCCTCCTACTTTCCTTCAGCCAGTCTCTCATCTCTCCGTTTTCTTTTTCCGTCTGTGTTTTCCTTCATCTTGCCCTTGTTTACTTTATCTTCCAACGTCTTTCCCTCCCTTCCCATCACTGCCCTACCTCCCATCACTGCCCTTCCTCCGCACTTCACCACTGTTCTCCTCTTCTTCTCTTCTTACCATCTTCATCAGGATTTCCTTGATTCCGTTTCTATCCTTCCTAGAACACAGACCTTGCCTTTTCTTAACCAGCTACTCTCACCCTCTTCCTCCCACCCATCCCACACCCTCTCTCTCTCTCTCTCTCTCTCTCTCTCTCTCTCTCTCTCTCTCTCTCTCTCTCTCTCTCTCTCTCGCTGTCTCCCTCCCTAGCCTTCCGTTCTTCATCCCTGGGGCCAACGAGATCGGTATAAATGGTGCAC
>NC_059289.1:13433425-13508425 GCF_017591435.1 Portunus trituberculatus | reverse complement strand
CTGTCTCCGCACTCGTCAGGCGACCCTTTAATATTCAACAGGTATTCACTGATTGGCTGCCTTGATTGGGTCTCACCTCGTTACTCTCACATAGGTAGGATATGAGTGACAATGAAAGGAGGGTCACTGTATGAATGTGTATGTGTTGCTCTCTCTCTCTCTCTCTCTCTCTCTCTCTCTCTCTCTCCTATTTTTGGCTTATTGAAAATGTAACGTCATTATGCAAAAACATCATTAAGATATAATCGTATTTTGTCTTCACGGGATATTTTTTATCCTTCATTATTCTCCATATTCTAAACAACATTCGAAGGACGGAGAAAACTTACGAGGAAAACTGTGTTGCTTACCTCCCTCCCTTCTCTCTCTCTCTCTCTCTCTGTGTGTGTGTGTGTGTGTGTGTGTGTGTGTGTGTGTGTGTGTGTGTGTGTGTGTGTGTGTGTGTGTGTGTGTGTGTGTGTGTGAGTGAGTGAGTGAGTGAGTGAGTGAGTGAGTGAGTGAGTGAGTGTGTGTGTGTGTGTGTGTGTGTGTGTGTGTGTGTGTGTGTGTGTGTGTGTGTGTGTGTGTGTGTGTGTGTGTGTGTGTGTGATGCCATAATGAAATAACCACCAGCAGAGGACACACGTACATTAGTCCTACAGAAGGTAAAATATTTACTTCCCCGAGAGGCATGACCGATCACGTGACCCAATATCATTCATTACACATGCAATCATACAACACACACACACACACACACACACACACACACACACACACTCACAATCGAGAGGCCCGGGTTCGAGTCCCGGAAACGGCGAGGCAAATGGGCAAGCCTCTTAATGTGTAGCCCCTGTTCACCTAGCAGTAAATAAGTACGGGATGTAACTCGAGGGGTTGTGGCCTCGCTTTCCCGGTGTGTGGAGTGTGTTGTGGTCTCAGTCCTACCCGAAGATCGGTCTATGAGCTCTGAGCTCGCTCCGTAATGAGGAAGACTGGCTGGGTGACCAGCAGGCGACCGAGGTGAATTACACACACAGGGAGAAAGAAAGCATACAAGGATTTCCAACTATCATATCAGAGAAGAAAAAACGCTCTTCTTTCCCCCACACTCATCTGTTATTGAAACCACGAGCACCTGGCAAATTTACCTTTCCTCGAGCATAAAAAGAAGACCAACCCTCAAGGACTGACTATTAGAGAAAAACTTTTTGTCAGAGTCACTACCATTTTTCCGGTGAATCTTTTCTCTCCTCACCGATCTCTCCCCGTCAGGCCCACTAGGCGCTCCGGGCGACACACACACACACACACACACACACACACACACACACACACACACACACACACACACACACACATTCAAAGCTCTATCGCCACTCTAACCATTATCAGCGATCAGAATCCATTGCTTCAGGGTTTACTGCCAGCCACCCCCGCCGCCGCCAACGCCGCCACCACCACCGTGCAGGCCTCCTCCACCACTTGCCTCCATTCAAACCAACTCTCACCAACGACACCATCACCACCATTCCCTATATAGCCACTATCCCCACCCACTACCATCGCCACTACTATTAACACACACGCACACAATGATGATTTTCTCCCCCCTCTCTTCGTTCCCCTTACCACCTCTTCCACCTCTTCCACTCCCATCCCCATCAAAGCCGAAGCCACGCACACCACTGCCACTACACTACAATGAGCCCCGTTAAATCTCCGCCATCAATATAACATACAACTGTGACCACTATAATCACCTGCCATTATGACTAATATTATAATAATCAGTCCCTTCCCTCCACTCCCCACCCTTTCTAGTTCTGTGTGTCCCCTCCCACCGTCCCCATGGCTCGCTTCCACCATCTACCTTACTATTCCACCTCTCTTATACCAAAACCTATTTATCTTTGAAACCTCCCACACGCTTACGTTCCTATCCCAGTTCTCCTGTTCTTCAATTGTTCTCCTTCCGTCCTTTAATTTGCAAAGCTCCGTAAACTTTTCCATCTCTTTTTCACGTTCCTTCCTTTTCAGTTCTCTAAAGTGTTCTTCGATATCCCCTCTCTAACGATTAACTTTCTATCATTTTCTTACTGAATCCCTTAAATGTTCTCCCTGCATTCATAAAACCCTAAATTCCCTTAATCCTTCCCATTAACTTTCCATTCCTTTCCTTTCAGTTCCTTTCATGCCTTCTTCTGACAAGCTAATCTTTCAAACTCATCCTCTTACCATTCTTCATCTCTTGCTTTCCTTCCACGTACTCTTCTCTCTATGAGCTTCCTTCCATCCCTTACCTCCTCAACTGTTATCCTTATCCACTTCCACGACTTTACCTTCCAAACCTAACCTCTCTACTTTTCTTATGTCTTCCTTCGAGACCCCAAACCCCCGAAAAACAACCCTTTTCTATCCCACCACCTTCCATTTTCCACCACCACCACCACCACCACCACCACGTCCATAATCACAGTTCCCTCACTCATAGGAACGTACGTGACCTTAAGTGTCCTTGATCACGTAACCTCTACTGGCTTAAAGGTTACTGTGCCCCCTCCTCTCCCCCGACAGTGGCCCGTGACCTCGAAGGGACCCGTAAATTTGTTCCTTTATCGTCTGTGTGTCAAGATTCTCAGAGCACGAAGTGACGGCCTGGTGTGTTATGGGTTGATATTTCACTTGATTATTCCGATGGTCAGGCTGCGTGGGACGAAAAGGACGAGGTGGGAGGCATAATTGATTCCAGAGTGATATAAAAAAAGCAAAGAATAGAAGGATGAAACGCACTACTATCACTGGGGGAAGACAAATGAGTGAGGAGAGGAACGGAGTCTCTTAGTATCGTTTCCAAAGGGCGGGACGTGAGTTGGGTTTTTGATTCAATAAGAGGATGTGAAAAAAATATAAAGATACATTATGATAACATTATAAAAGGACGTAAAGGGGATGAATAAAGCGTAAAACATTATTTCCTTAAGACGGGATGTGGAGTAAGTCTTTGGGATTCTACACTAAAGCCGCCGTGGTACAGTGGAGCCATGCGTGCTTTGGGGGTCCGAGAGGTCTGTCTCCAAGCACACGGGTTCGAATCCTGTCCACGGTCCGAGTGTAGGTTGGGTTTCCTCACTCGGGGCAATGGTTTCCTAGCGGGTGGGTTTTGAGATAGGAGGTACCCCAAAAAAGTATCCCCTTTACCCAATAAATTCCCGTGAAAAGCCCACATGGTATAAAAAAAAAAGAAAAAGAAAAAACAGAACTGCGAGGGTACACTACGATAAAGTCTACCCAGCAAAAGGGACATGGTAAACTGATACAATGACAAAAAAAGACAAAAGAAAAGAAAACACACACACACACAACACACACACACACACAGTACAGAATGATTAGATATAATAACCGTTCAAGAAGACGAGAAGTAGGGCGGAATACTTGGTTCTCGGGCAAAATAATTCTTTCTAGGCTAAAAGGAGGAGGAAAAAAAAAATAAATAAAACAGGAGCACACCAAGGAAACGAGAAGTGGGAGGAGAATCTGATCCCACGATAAAGGAAATAAAGAAGAGAAAGATAAAAAATAATAGTCTGCTCAATGGAGGACGCACAAGAGGTTATGAAATTATAGTGAAATATAAAAAAAAATATAAAGAATACAAAACTGAAAGATAAAAGATAAAAATATGACTTTAGGGATGAAAAACACGTCAAAACAATAACAAAGCGGGTTGAAAGAATAAAGGAAGAGAGTAAGAGGTTAAGAGAGGAAGGTCAACATAGAAAAAAAGGGAGAAATAGAAAAGAACAAAACTAAAATAGGGTTGATTAGAGGGAATAAAAAAGAAAGAGATTAACGGAAAGTAGGCAAATAACAGGGTGCGATTAGGGGGGGAAGAAAACGATCTGGAGATTAACTAGAGAGAGAGAGAGAGAGAGAGAGAGAGAGAGAATATTCCAGGATCTCTTACCACGCAGTGAAAGAAAGAAAAAAAAAAGTATAAAATGACACAGATTAAGGAAGGCTAAATAAACAAAGGTAGAGAAATACCCTTAAAGAATGAGACTTATTTTGCCTCTCTCTCTCTCTCTCTCTCTCTCTCTCTCTCTCTCTCTCTCTCTCTCTCTCTCTCTCTCTCTCTCATGGTTGACACAGTGATATTTTGGTAACTTTCATATTTCTCTTTATATGGATCATGTTAACAGACACAACAATCAATTTGCAACTCTACAGCTGGAAAGTCCCACGCAAATATCAGACAGAGTTCAACGTACGTGTGTGTGTGTGTGTGTGTGTGTGTGTGTGTGTGTGTGTGTGTGTGTGTGTGTGTGTGTGTGTGTGTGTGTGTGTGTGTGTGTGTGTGTGTTTTGACTTCATATTCCTTCCCGCTGCTGTTACCAAATATATATACTCACGAACAAATATAAGCTTTTTCTTTTTTTCTTTCCCTTTTTTTTTTTATTACTGCCGGGAATATAAAGATAAACAGAGAATCTTTACTTTGGCGTTGGAGAAAATTCACGACAGGGATAAATGTTGAAGAATTTTATTAGTATATATTTTTAAGGTTTCAATGCCTAGAATTTATTTATTTCATTTGTTTATCATTTTCGTTAAAGTCACAAGATAGTTTATTATTAGCATTTCTTAGCATATCGACTAATCTACGAACCTACAATTTTTCTTTCGATAACTTAGCCTTATGTACGTACGGGTGAAATATCTACTCACAATTTTTCTTTTTCATAACTCACCTTATGTATGTGTAATGGAGTCAGTGAGTTGAGGTATTTCTATCCATCGTCTATGTTTTGCTGTGTTGTTGAACCTACTTACAATTTATCCTTATGTATGTGCAATGGAGTCAGTGAGTTGAGGTATTTCTAACCAGCTTCTGTGTTTTCCTATGTTGTTTACAGTAGAGATTATAGTTAAAGCAATTAAGTATTTGTATTAGATTCATGCTCGTTTTCTCTCTTATAAAGATCACTGTACACTTTATGTGGTCAATAAACTAACTAACTGTGATGTGTGTAGGTGGGAAAGGTTGGTAAGTATCTACACGAAGACTGTCATGTGTAAGGTAGGTTTCTTGTAGCTTCTCTTATGCTCTCTCTCGTGCTCTGAAGTGTAACCGACTCCTGCTCTAAAAACTTTCACTTCCCAGGAGGACGGCCGAGACAGAACAGCCTCCATTCATTCCTGTCCTTGCATTTCCTCCTTGCATGCCTAAATCCTCTCATTCCCTCTCTCTCCCCTTCCTCTCACGTATTCCAGCGCTCTGTTCCCTAACTCTTACATGCCTTTTTCTCCAAAGTATAGTTTGTTTACGTCAAGAGGCATACATGATAAACAAAACAAGTTCCAAGCCCTTAAGAAATTCAGGCTTTTTTCTTTTCTTTTTTCGACCAACCAGCTGTATACTTTTTGATTTTTTTTCCATCCAATACCACGTCGTTATTGCGCAAATTATTCATCATGGGCGGAAAGGGAATGATTAGCTACGCCGGTAATTTCTTTCAGTCAGTGTCGCTCGGCGGTATTTACAGTGACTGTGAGAAGGAAATGTACTATTATTGTCAACTGGTATCATGAAAAGAAAACGTGACATTAAGTAAGAAGGAAAATAAAGATGTTTAAAACAAATGTTAGTCGACAACAGTTCACTGGGCGAAATGAAAAAAAAAAAAAAAGTTAAGGGGAGTAGAAACTCGAATAAAATCTTGTATATAAACATTTCGGCAGACTTAATGGAAATGATATTTCCAAACCTATTCTTACTTGCATATCAGTGAAAGGATTTTTTTTACTGTAGGAAGGGCGCTGGCTAGGCCAACAAGAATTATAATAAAAAAGCTCCACTGAGATACACACAGAGACGACAGCGTAACAAAACAGCTCTTTTTTTTTTTTTTTTTTACTACGACGCCCCCAACGGTCGTACAGGCCAGTTTTCTGCGACTGCATACGACTGTCATAACGGTTGAGAGTATTTCAATGCAAGAAGGACACCCAAAACGAAGGACGTCCACCTTCGTGGGGGTCTGAAGGTGGATGCTCACTCCTGGTGTTGGAGGCGGCCCCTCTATACTCATGTCCAATGGGCCTTCGATGTCTAAGGATGTCCTAAAGAGATCTTGCGACGACGATGGGACATCATACTCATCATACCTTTCCTCGGTCTCATCGTCTTCGGTGGGTAAACTGGGGCTATTTTCTTTCTTTCTTTCTTTCTTTTTTTTTTTTTTTTTTAACTGGCGGCAACGCACGAGCGGTCACACTGGTCACGACGATTCTAGCGACAATGTTTTCGTGCGTTACTGCCAAACGTATGTTCAGGGACCAGTCATAACTTAGTATTTTTACGATTTTTGACTCGTTCGATGTCGAACGATATCGTTAGCAGCACGTACGACATCGCATCTCTTTATAACGTCATCGTACGTCATTGTACGCCCGATGAAATGGCTTTGCTTGTCGTGAATCTCTTCCCGCCAGTCGAATGCAGCGCTCGATTGTCGTAATGCTTCTACGATGTCGTGTGACAACAAGGACATCTTACGACATCGTACGATATCGCAGCGTTAACGTACGACTTAACTTACGACATCTTACGAGAGGCCAAAAGCCGTTAAAATGACGTCATTGCTGCCGGCGACAGCCATCCCACGACCGTCGGGGACGTCGTAGTAAAAAAGGCTGTAGTATTACCCCAGCATAAGTGCTGAAAGAGATCACGTCATAGGAAGGTGGAAATACGAGTACAGAATGAGGCAGGGAGTTCCAGAGTTTATGTGAGAAAGGTACTAATGAATAATTGGAAGTACTGGTTAACTCTTGCATTAAGGAAGTGGACAGAAGAATAATAGATGAGAGAAAAATAGAAAGTCTTGTGCAGCGAGCACCGGATGGAGGGGGAGGCATGCAGTTAGATCAGAAGAGCAATTAACAAGAAAATAGTGATAGAAGATAGTCAATAAGAGGAGAAGAGCTGATAAGACAAACAGGTTTTGATTTCACCCTGTCTAAAAGAAAAGACCCGAGGCTCTCAACGAAAAACATATTTTTCATGTAATAAAAGTACAAAAAGATGATTGAAAAAAGAAATCTGAGTGCAAAAACGAAAAGAATAAGGTGATAAATCAAAGAGTGACCTTTATATTATCTAGATTTTTAAAGGATTTCCTGCCAGCTAACAACTACCTAATAACGATAGTAGAAGTAGTAGCGGTAGTAGTAGTAGCACTAGTAGTAGTAGTAGTAGTAGTAGTAGTAGTAGTAGTAGTAGTAGTAGTAGTAGTAGTAGTAGTAGTAGTAGTAGTAGTAGTAGTAGTAGTAGTAGTAGTAGTAGTAGCATGAACAAAAATAATGAAAATAATAACAATGGTAATAACTAGAATACACGAACGGCGAAGGAAGCATTTCTCCGCCAAAGCCGCATGAGAAATTGAAAGGTGAGGCAAACACGCCCTGTAGACACCAGAGCGAAAAATACCCCAAGGAAACTAAAAATCCTTGATTCGCAGACATCCAGGGATTTGCCACGGAATCAAATCAATTATTTCACAATAAAAAAAGATCCGCCTTTCCCCAAAATGTCATTCAAATCTGTTGACAACACGATGCTGACAAACAGGCAAGCAGACAAAAAGACAAAATAAATACGTGAATCCGATAATAACAACCGCAGCAACACTGACAATAACAAAAACACCACCACCACCACCACCACCACCACCACGAACGCCACCATAAATAACAATAATAATAATAATAATAATAATAATAATAATAATAACAACTACTATTATGATGATAAGAACAGTGATACTTAAAATCATGAAAAAAGAAGAATTGTAACACGAATGATGGTAGTAATACTAATGATAATAATAATAATAATAATAATAATAATAATAATAATAATAATAATAATAATAATAATAATAGCAATAATAATAATAGATATCAATATACAAATACTACAACAGCATTAACATCAACAAAACCATCTCTTACAACCAACAAGAGCAATAACAACAACAACAACAACAACAACAACAACAACAACAGCAGCAATGGTAACAAAACAAGCTTCTCCATAATTATCAAATCTCGTCTGTCACAAGTCGTTGCCATGACAACTACGTGTCGGTTATTTTCCTCCTCTCCAATACGCTTTCTCCCCTCTTTTCTATCCATTTCTCCTTATCTCACTCTCCTCCCCTCTTACTATTCGCTTCTCTTCTAATCTCCGTTCCTTCCTCACCTTATCTCCCCTTCTTACTTTCTGTTACTATTTATTTCCTCTTGTCTGATTCGGTGTTCTTTCGTCCTCTCACTTTCTTCTCTTTTCTCTCCAATTCTTTTCTTTGGCGCTTCTCTTCAGAATTCTGGCAATATTCATAAGAGGAGAAAACATGGCCGGATATAAATAACAGAAACTATCTTTAAAAATAAAAGGAACTTAGGGAATTTAGAGATACACAGCCACACACCAGATTGGAACATCAAATGCCTCATCTTCCTATCCTATGCATTTCTCCTTTCCTCCCTTCTGTTCTTCTCTCACTGCCTCTCACCATTCCTTCACGTCCTCCCAATCTCCCTCCGCTGCAGTCTTCATCCATCACCAGTCCGCACCCTGTTGTTGTCCTGTCTCTTCACACTGCACTCATTGTCACCTTCAAGTCGTGCAGCCCACTCGTCTGGGGACCACATGAAGCCGCAGCGGGATCAATCAGGGTCAACCCGGGTCGCATATGTACGCTATTCACAAGTTAATTGGAGTTTATTACAGGGAAGGCGAGGTCAGGTGCGTCAACCTTGCGTCGTTGGGCTTATAACAGTGTATAATGAGCGGTGTGTGAGGGAGCAAAGTGTAGTCAACAGGTGCTTTAATGATGCGAGGTCTCAGGTGAGGTCGCGTACACAGGTGCGGTGCGCTGCTCCTAACGAGGCTGACTAAGGGCAGGTAAGGAGCAGCGTGAAGGTAAGCACCCGACGGACTCATGCTAGCGTCTCTCGTTTTCTTTATTTTTCTTAAGTAAAACTACAAAGGATAATTAATATACGCTTCAACTTTACCCGAGAGGAAAGATGAATGGTAAGTAAACGTCTAGGGATGAAAAAAAAAAAAACATTAAATTCTTACTCTGGTGTAACATTCTTGCTAAAAATCGTTTCGTACTTATTTCTATTTGCAGCGGAATCGACGACTATTTTTTTCCCTCTTCTCGTTTTCCCTCTCGTCTTTGTTAGCCGGCTTGTCGATGACTTTTCTTTGAATACGAAAAAAGGAGGTACTGGCCGCGGCTCGCCACTCCGCTACAATAACAACAGGTGAGGGACGCACCAGGTTCTCTTCCTTTGCATTCAACTATCTGAAATTCCGTAACAAGTCGACCTCTAAGTGATAGAGGCACGAGGATGAGGAGGAGGAGGAGGAGGAGGAGGAGGAGGAGGAGGAGGAGGAAGAGGACGAGGACAAAAAGGAGGAGAGAGGAGAGAGGAGGCAGGACAAAAGACGGAGGAGAGACGAGATCGAGTATGGAAAATATGACATCGAAGGTGCAGGAAAGTAAGAGCAAAATGATAAGAAAACAGGAAAACTGATTGAAATGAAGCCGCTGAGTAGTTTGTTACCTCACGTCACTCCTTCATCAGCAGTCTTGTTATTTCCGCCGCACTCTTTGTTAAACATTTTTTTTTCTCTCTTTCTTTTTCTCTCCTCTCTTTTTTTCTTCTTGTCAGTCTCCTTCCCCTTGCCACTTTTTTCCTGTTCACTTGTTTCCATTTGTTTCACCTGGTCTTTCTTCTTTCTCCCTCTCTCTCTCTCTCTCTCTCTCTCTCTCTCTCTCTCCCTTCCTGTCTCTGGAGCCACAATCAGCAGAAAGAAACACAGTCAGTCATTGTCTCCGCCTCTCGTTAGTTCCGTCGCCTTTCCTTCCTCTCCCTCTCCCTCCCTCCTGCTCCCTCTCCCTCCTCTCCTTTCTTCTCGCTCTCCCTTTGCACGCCGCCACATTGTAGAATCATCTGTAATAACATGATTCTAAAAAAAGAGATAAAAAAAAAAAAAAAATAATCTCTCTCTCTAGAAAGGTACTTAATTAGCATCCACTCTTACCCACAATACAATACCAGTGACTCAAACAAAACGAATAAATACGAAATCTTCTTTTCTACTTGTGAAAAAAAAATATTCCTCAGAACATAACAAGGGTAGCAGAAAGGTTAACCATCATTACATTTATGCTGATTACGAGAGGAGGGGAGGGGAAGGGAGGAGGAGAAGGGAGGAGGGGATGAGGCTGGGAATCAAAATAAAGAAAACGGAGAGAGGGAAAAAGAAAACCGAAAGGGAAACTAGAGTAATGTTGGGATGGAGAAGACGAGGTAGAGAAGAATGGGCTTTGTGTGTTAAGGTTTTCATCTCTCCCTCCCTTCACTGCTTACTACTCCTCTCCTCCACATTTTACTTGCTCCGCCTCCATCTCCTCCCCCGCTTTTCCTTCCCGCCATCCATCTTGCTCTCTCACTCTCCTCCTCCTCCTCCTCCTCCTCCTCCTTCCCGCTGAGAAACCAAAATTGCCTCCTGGGGGGTCATCAGAGGAGGAGGCGTTATTGACCAGTGAAGGAAGAGGAAGAGGAAGAGGAGGAGGAGGAGGAGGAGGAGGAGGAGGAGGAGGAGGAGGTGGAGGAAGGTGGAAGAGGTAAATGTGTAAGAAAGTGACAGAGATGAAGGGGAGGAAAATTAAATGAACGAACAGTGTGTAATGTGTGTAGAGAGAGAGAGAGAGAGAGAGAGAGAGAGAGAGAGAGAGAGAGAGAGAGAGAGAGAGAGAGAGAGAGAGAGAGAGAGAGAGAGAGAGAGAAACATGCATACAGCGGAACAGATAAAACTTTTCAAAACAGCTGTCAGCCAAAAAAGTTGCATAGAAAAAGTGAGAAAGCGTGTACTCTCTCTCTCTCTCTCTCTCTCTCTCTCTCTCTCTCTCTCTCTCTCTCTCTCTATCCATTGCCATGACGCACCTCCCCAAATTCGTATAATTTCCTCTTCTGAGTTGGTGAAGGCGGGCACACACAGTACATCAGCGGTAACCAGCCTGGACACCGCGACACGCAGACCACTGGTGCTGGGAGGCGGCGCTACACTCCCTTTCTCGATACTCTTATTAACCACCGTGCCTTGTGTGCTGAAGGTGATGTAGTGCTGGTAGTAATGCCGGCTACCTGGTGTACCTGGCGCTAAAGAATAATGAGGAGGAGGAGGAGGGAATATGATGGAGCAAACAACAACAGACCTATTTCCTCTAATCAGGTTATTTGTGACCAAAGGCGAAGTAGGAGGAGGAGGAGGAGGAGGAGGAGGAGGAGGAGGAGGAGGAGGAGGAGGAGGAGGAGGAGGAGGTGGTGGTGGTGGTGGTGGTGGTGGTGATTTAAGGGGTGAGAAGAGGAAGGGAAGGAAGAAGGGGAGCAAGAGAAGGAAGAGGAAGAGGAAGAGGAAGAGGAAGAGGAAGAGGAAGAGGAAGGTTTACACTTACCCCGTCTCTTGTTGTGGATTTCAGGTCTCCTTAGAGTTGAGTTGAGTCGCTCCTTCATACCTTAGTGCTTATTCACCTCCTCTCGCCATCCTTCCTCTCCTCCTTTCTTCCTCCTCTTCCTTGCAGCATTTCTCCTTCCTTTCCTCCATCCGTCCTTTCTCCTGTCTACTCTCTGCCTTTCTTTTCCTCCTTCCTTCCTCGTCCCTGTCTCATATATTTCTACTCTTCTGGAATTTCTCTCTTGTTCCTTCTTTTCTGTTTTTACTATCCTCTTTCCCTGCCCTTTCTCCTTCCTTCCTTTCTCCTCCTCCTCTTCCTTTATTAATCCACTCTGGGAAATAGTTCTCTTTAATGAAGAAATACGCACAGGTGTGAAGCATTGGCACTCACCTGTATTCTTCGTTTGTCCTGATATTCTTTATTTCCTGAATGTCTATTGGCGTCTCTCTCTCTCTCTCTCTCTCTCTCTCTCACCTGTCGATAATAAGAATTTTCATTTGCTGGAGGAAGATTAGGGTTGTAGGGCGGGATGGATGGGAAGGTGAATAAATAGATAGGTGGATCAAGGGATAAAAGACGTGTATGGGTGGGAGCACATTCTTTTCTTCCCTTACTAAACTCCTACTCCCTTCTCCTCCCCCTCCACCATCACCACCCACACTATCCTGCTTCATTACCTAAGAGGCTCCTTCTTTGCTCCTCTCTTCCCTTCCCCGTCTCTCTCTCTCTCTCTCTCTCTCTCTCTCTCTCTCTCTCTCTCTCTCTCTCTCTCTCTCTCTGTCCCCTTTATCTTTGCCCCTTTGTGTTTGATATTTCCTCCCCCACTTCCTCTAGTGTCATTGCCTATTCATCTCTCGTTATCAAACTTTCTTTGTCATTCTTTCCTTACCCCTTTTCCTTTTCTTCGCCTTCTTCTTGCCTGTGGCAGTTCCTCTTTTCAAGTCTTGTTTCTTTTTGTTGCTGTAACCATTTTTTTCTTTTTACTCTATGTCGTATTGCTCTCCACTCCTTTTATTATTCTCTTCCGCTTCCTGTCCATCTTCTTCTTATCGTCCTTTATTCTTTAATTTTTGTCTTTCTCCTCTTTTCGTCGCCAATCCATTACAGTTCCTAAATTTCCTCTTTAGTGCTTTTTCTTGCGTCGTGTCTCTTTCCTTCCTTCGTTTCCCCTTTTCCGGACGATTCTAAAACCCAGTATTTTTCGCTTCCTTCCCCTCCTGCTTCTCAGTGAAGGAATTGAAGCAATCGATACATTGGCTGCAGATTTACCTACTTTAAAAATACCGCAATAATTTGGGAACGAAGCACGACCACTAAAATCAACTAAGTGTCGGTGCATAAGTTTATGTAAGGAGCTCTCTCGCCTCCCTTTCCTTTGCCTACATTCTTCGGCACCTCAATGTGAACGAAGAAGCAAACCTCTGGCACAGCGGTGACGAAGCATCAACGTGGCACCACTCGCGTTAACTAGCCTATTTCAGCATCTCCAAGGCAGCCAGCTAGCCACCTACCCAGCCGAGGCCATCCAGCCAGCCTGCCACCTACCCAGCCAGCCAGTCGTCTCGCGCAGCGGCTCAACCATCACTAGGGTAGGAGGGCTCTGAGGCTGGCAGTCTCACCCGGCCCGCTGCCTGGGACGCGCGCGCTGGACGTCTCGCAGTGCCAGCCTCGTTTTCTCTTCGCGATCACTTCGCCTTCAGGAATGGGAGCCCAACAGTCGGGTAGTGGACGGGAAGCAGGGCCTGGCAGTGCTACAATCTGTCTGTAGTGCTCGTTATGTGCTAGTTAATGAGTAAGATGAATGAAAACGCTGAGTAAATGTACCTCATCCCCACCCCTGTCCTCCGCCTCTTCTCGCCCTGAAGTTTACTGTGCGTTGGAAATTTGTGCTGCGGGTCAAGAAACCGCCATGACCCGCTGATTGTGGCGCACGAGTGTTGTGGTGTGTTGTGCCGCCCCGCTGCCGCCGCCGCCGCCGCTATGGAGGGGCACGCGCTGTCCCTCACACTGCTGCTGCTCCTCGCCTCGCCGCCCTCGGCCCACTTCCTCGAGATTAAGAAGAGTAAGTATTTTATTCTCGCTTCGTTTAATTTCTCTGGATTTTTTCCCCTGGCTTTCTCTTTCTCCTCTGGGAACTGTGAACATCATTTACTGAGAGTGACTTTTTGTTTGGATGTTTTTTTAAAGGTTATAAATGTCTCTGCTAATTGCTGCTACATTTTATCTTTCATAAATTATACTTCTCTCATGAGTGAAGGCAATCAAGGGGTTAAAAATCAATCTTTTCATTAGATATGTGTAATTTCAACGTATTAGCTGTATGTTCCTTGTTCAAGTCAGCTACCTTCGTATCTTTTGCCTTTCATCACTGTTATTAAACACATATCCAGATATCATATTAGAAATTGAATGATTAATGGACAGGGAATGAAAATTGCCTTATATTTTCGTCACTCAGTCCTTTTCTTAAATCCACCATATTTTCCAAAAGATCCAATTTCCTGTCTTGATTACCTTGTTACCTTCGCTAAAAGATTTCATCCCTATCAACTTTATCTTTCTGTTCTACACTTTGGCCATCCTCGCGGTGCCTCGCGAAGCAATGAGGCTTCCCCTGACAAGTCTTTCAAGTGTCTCTCGCAAAGCAACGTGTCTCTTGTGCTCGTGCATCTGAAATTTGTGGGTTTCAATTTCCTTTACGTCGAGATTGAAGCATTTCCTTGTTCCCCATAAACATAGTACGTACTCAATTCTCATCTGCACCCTACACACACACACACACACACACACACACACACACACACACACACACACACACACACACACACACACACACACACACACACACACACACCTTAATAATCATTGTTCACCGATACGAAAAATCACCTTTAGACGTTTTCCCAATAATCAACGTCCATTTGTGCTATTTCCCACGAGTTCCCCATCTATTTATTTATGCAGAGAGAATCTGATAGGAGAAGGGGAGAGAAAAATCAATCGTCTAATTTTCTGTTATTTCCCGGGAGAGTTAGCTGTTCCTTGGGCGGCTGTGGGTGACGGTCCCGCGTGCAGCTGTGTGAGGAGTGAAGTGTTGTGAAGGGCACCTCTCCACTTGGAATAGATGTAAATGGATCAATTAGGAAGCGAGAGAGAGAGAGAGAGAGAGAGAGAGAGAGAGAGAGAGAGAGAGAGAGAGAGAGAGAGAGAGAGAGAGAGAGAGAGAGAGAGAGAGAGAGAGAGAGAGAGAGAGAGAGAGAGAGAGAGAGAGAGAGAGACTATTATATAGGCACATTAATTAAATAACCCCTCCCCACCTCCGACCAACACAAAAAGCCTTCGTTCTTTGCAAAACAGTGGTCAGTGAGGCAACGCATTTCCCGCCATTTTTTCTCTTTTTTTTCCCCGGCGCGGCTCAGTCCTCTCATCGAAGTTGGTGGAGCAAATGCGATTATTTCTTGATAAACGCGACGGCGGAACCACGTCAATTGGCACTTAATTTCATTACGAGCAGCGCAAATTAAAGATACACACCAACAGAGAGGTGATGTAATACGCGACACTATTTGCCAAGGTGGGAAAATGACATGAAAAATGGGTGGTATATTTCATCTGTACTCAACTTTTGTCTGCTTTTTTTTTATATCGAAAAATAAGATACAAAAAAATCACATTTATTCTACTACTATTCCAGTTTTTTTCTGACATTGCCTGGAATAAACCCGATCAAAATGAGTTTTTCTATATGAACAGATTTTTTTTCCCATTTACTCTGATAAAACAGAAAGAAAATATGAGTTTTCTTTTATTTATTCAGTATTTTTTTAGCATTTATCCTTTTTTTGGGGGCTAACCCTCTTGGACCTGCAAGGGAACTGGCAACTCAGTGAACCTTTTTTTTTCTCTTCATGTTGCCCTTGGCCACCTTTCCCCTTCTACATTAAGAAAAGAAATTCTACCTGTACGATATTTGAACTTGTGTTGTGACATTTTCCTATTTCAGACAATTTCTTAAAAGGTCATTGGAGACATAAGAACATTTAGAAAGCACGTAATTTTTATCCATTTCGACAAGGATACGCTTAGACATTCAGCCAATTATACCAAGGAAGAAAACTGGCTGAAAGAGAGACAGGCAGAAAAAGACATTGAAACCCACCATAACTTAGAAGGGCCATACCAACGTGGGCCATGAGGGTAATGCAACGTCCGAATCCACTCGTAACACGCTCAGCTTAGGGAAGTCAGTCAATCTCTTCTGGCTGGGATTAGAAAAGAAAAAGAAAAAAAAGGGCCCCGAATACACTGATATTTGGAAGCACACTGACACCACAACTAGAAACACGAGCCGGATTAATGTGAGAATAATACAAACACGTACGAAAAGACACACGGGAAGACAGACACAAGGGGATGAAAATAAATAGATAAATAAATGAAAGTAAATTAATACAAAAAAAGGAAAAGAACAACCCAGAAAACACTGAAACTTGAGCTGTATCTCGACTACTTTTAATTAACAGAGTGGTGGAAGTTATCAAGATTTTGAAGAAAGTTTTCATGAGTTTGGTGAAGGTTTTGAGAAAGGTCCTGCGTCACTTATATATAGAAAAAAATAAAACAAAGGTGATCCTCTTAATATTCATGGGATCTTTGAAAACAGTCCGAACTTATTATATTTCTAAAGATAAGAGAATAAAAAGCAAAAAAAGTAAAGAATAATACATAGCCAATAAACAAAAAGGAACTAAAATCACACCAGGGAGCGTTTTCCTAAAGACAACCCTTTCACAACACACCACAACACAACACAACGCACCACAACGTAACACAGAAGACAAAGACTTTAAGAACAAGCCCTTTACAAACACGGCCTGACACAGCAACTTGAAACACGGGCTGGCGAATGTGGAATAATACAAAATAGGTAGACGCAAGGGGAGGAAAAAGACCCACACGTGACTAAAGGCTTCTGGTCCATAATATCCAGTGGCGTTGGCAGTTTGTCCCTCATGGCGCCATAAAGTAACCGGCGCCAGTTTATCGCGACATAGAGCGGCACCTGGTGAGTGGGTCGGATCCCAGCTGCGCCCTAACTTTACAAGGGGAAGCAGTTGGAGGTTCCCTGAGTCACCTGTGGCAGCTACATGTGCCTTCACTCCCACAGACTGTCCGCCCTCACCGCCTCCTCCGCTCTCGCCTCCCAAGCACTCTCGTCTCCTCTCTTCTCCTCTTCTCCTCCACTTCTTGCTTTATAGTTTATTCTTGTGTTCTCTTCATGCTTCTTATATTTCCCTCTTCCTTAGATTTTTTTTTTATCATCGACATTTCATTCCTTCTGTCTGTTCTCCTTTCTCCTTCTTCTCCACTTACTGTCTCTTCTTCTGTCCTCCTCCTCCTCCTCCTCGTCCTTCTCTTCCACTTCCTCCCTTATAGAATATTCTTCTGTTTGCTTTCCCTCTTCTTTCTTTCTTTCTTTCTTTTCTTTCCTCTTTTTGTCCTCCACTCCCTCACATTTCCATTCCTCCACTTCCTCCTTTTATATTTTATTCTTACGATTCCTCTCCCTCCTTCTTTACATATCATTTTTCCGACCCTTCTTGTCTCCTCTTCTTTACTTCCTTGCTCTATATTTTTGTATTCCTCTTTCCCTCCATCTCCCTTTTCTTCATATTATCTTTCCTTTTCCTTATACCACATTTTTCTTCACCTTAACGTGTCTCTCCCGTTCTCCGCCTTTTTATTCTCTTTTGTACATTTTCCTCTCATTTACTTTAGCACTCTTTATACTTGCATTGCTTTATCTTATTCAGGCTGTGCACTTCTTCACTTCCTGTCAGGCGTGGTAGTAGTGGTAACTGGTGGGGATGGAGTGACTTGTTTGTTTTTTCTTTGTGTTCATTTGTACCTTTCTCTTCCTCTTCCCTCCATTACTTTCTCATTTATCATCCTTCTCCATGCCTTCACGTTTCTTCCCTCCTCTTTCTCATTCTTCTTAGTCTTCTTTGCATATCTTCCCTTCACTTCTACGTCCTCCTCCTCCTCCTCCTCCTCCTCCTCCTCCTCGCACCTCTTTCCTTCGTAACACTTTCCCAGTTTCTCCCTTCTTGCATTCCTCTCCTCTTAAGCCCCACTTTTACATTCTTCCCTACATTCCTTTCCATTAACACCTGCTTCCACTTCCCTCTCCCTCTACTTCATGTTCCTTCCTCTGCTCTTTCTCGCTCCTCTGCCCGCACTCCTCACAGCCTCTCAGCCTTCATGCCTGCTCCTTAATTCTTCATCAGAGCAAATATTCTAAGGATTCTCTCTTATTTTATCTCACTCCCACTTAACTCCTGTCTTTTGCACTCCTCATTCGTTTTTCTCTCTCTCTCTCTCTCTCTCTCTCTCTCTCTCTCTCTCTCTCTCTCTCTTATTTAATTCTTGTCTTCTGCAGTGATTCTATCCCGTTTTATATTATTCAGTGTACTCTCTCTCTCTCTCTCTCTCTCTCTCTCTCTCTCTCTCTCTCTCTCATCCCCGGAGCTCAGTGTAGGATAGCAAGAGTATAAAAAAAGATGGTGAAAGAAGGAAAATAAGAAAGGTTTCCCGCGAGGCATAATGCTTTTTCACTTGTGGGACGACGTAAAATATATTTGTTTTGACTACCACGGTCTCAGGTGGGCAGGGCAACGCCTTAGTTCATTTACCTTCTATCTTTATGCATCGGAGGTACGTTGGTGGTGGTGGTGGTGGTGGTGGTGGTGGTGGTGGTGGATGTTCTGGTTCTATTCCTTTCACTTCTTTCTTCTTATTTCCTTTCTTTTATTTTCCTCCACTACTTCCCTCCACTCTCTCCACCACGCCCCTTTAACGTCAACACCCCACGAGTATCCTCACAATTTCCTTCGTTTTTCCCTCTCTCTTTCTCTTTTTTTCCCCTTCCATGAGCTTTCTAGGACTCTTTCCCTCTCGCCTCCCTCCTTAGGTGTAGTATTAAGTTTCAATCTCTCTCTCTCTCTCTCTCTCTCTCTCTCTCTATTTTTCTCACGTTCCCCTTCCTGCCAATCAAAGGAACCGCAATCCTCATTTACACACACACGAAAAAAACGACCCACCAAATTCTGAAGACTTTTACGTAACACCTTAGTCTAGTGAAGAGATTGATACACTGAGCAGTATTTAACAGACGCTCCTCAATTCCTGCAGTCTCCTCCCACCTCTTCTGCCACAGTGAGTGTAAATTTTCCTCATGCTTCTCCTCCTCCTCCTCCTCCTCCTCCTCCTCCTCCTCCTCCTCCTCCTCCACCTCCTCCTTTTAGCATCTCCATAATTTTGTCCTATATCTTTACTCTCGCAGCATACTCATCTTCTCTCCACACATACCCCATTCTCTCTCTCTCTCTCTCTCTCTCTCTCTCTCTCTCTCTCTCCCATTCTAAGTTTGATCTCTATTTCTCGTTTTCTAGTAAATTCTATTTTTGGTTCTTTTCTTTTCTTCTCTTTTCATTTCCACTAAATCCGCTAAATCTTTCTCTTATTTCTTCCCTATTTTTCTTTATCTTTTCATCATTTACTTATCCCTTAATTCTCTCTCTCTCTCTCTCTCTCTCTCTCTCTCTCTCTCTCTCTCTCTCTCTCTCTCTCTCTCTCGCAGCGTAGCAAGTAACCAGAAGGTCGTTCCTCGCCAGCGATGATTAAGGGCGCGAGGGAAATGTTGGGTTGATAATATGTTTGCATTTTTACGCGTCACTCAGCTAATAGAACGTAAACTAATTAATCCTTTCGCATTTCGTGTTTACTTTTCCCAACACACCCCCAAAAAAGTGGACTAATTTGCATAAACCTCCAGTGATATGTTTTAATCTCACTAAAATTATGTTGGCTTCATCACCACGTGTCTGCTTGTGCTCATCTTCTTTTTTCAGCACCTCATCCTCTTATTTCTATTTTGCTTCAAGTGTTACTCATCTTTCTTTCACATTCTGCACATCGTCTAGCCCTCTTAATACTCCTCAAGTCTTTTTTCTACTTCTTTTCTTTTTTTAGTTTTGTTCGCTACTCAGCACTCAGCGTTTTCGTTATTTATTTCGCCCGTGTGTGAGATGAGTTGGTTCCAAGCCTCTCCTAAGGTAGCGTGGCAATAATAAGCCGATGCAGAGGAGGCAGATGGGAAACCAGCGCTCCCTGCTCACTCTCCTCCTTCTCCTCCTCGTCCTGCTGCTGCTCTTTCAACTTTAAAAATTACTTTGAAATACACTCATGAAGAAACGGAGCGTCTTCCTCCACACAGGTTCCTCGAAAAGTTTCTCACCCTCATAGTCTTGCTCTTTTTTTCTTTTTAATTCTTCAGTAATGTGTTTGTGTCCCTTGGCCTTGATGAGCCTTTATGTATCGGCTGTCCAGGTGAGTTCCAGGAGGACGTACGCTCTCAAAACAAATGGGTGCAGAAAAGGTGTACGAAGGGTATTTTTAGTGATGAAATAGTGTTACCCTTATTCTACCCTTACAAATGTACCCATACAAATGTACCCTTTCTGAATCTCAAATGTAACCTTTTCTTTCATTTACAAATCTACCCTTATAACAAACCCTCCCATTACTCGCCTCCCTCAAACCCCCTTTCAGACACCCCCCAATATGTGACCTTAACCCCTTCAGTACTGAAAGGCATTTCTATCTTGAATTTTGGGTATAATTAGACGATTTTATTGACATTAGGAAGAGTCTAAAGAGGTCAGGAGATTAATGGCCGCAGTCTTCACTATTTCAATGCCTACATAAGTTTCTGAAGTTGTGTAAAATGACCAAATAGTTACCAGAATGAATATAGAAACGCGATGTGGTACTCAAGGGGTTATGTGGACCACCATATTGAATTTTGTTTTTAGTGGTTTTCAATTTACTTTTGTCGCCAGTAATGGGTTTGTGCCCTGTGCCCTTCACCGCTCGCTCTAACCAATTGTCACAGTGTATTTCTCTGTAATGCAACGTGACCTTAAATGAACCATTACGTTATCTTTTCGTCCACTTCTTTGCTTCAGTAATGTGTTCGTGCTCTATGCCTTTTATCACTCACCTTTATCGCTTGTCACGCTGAGTTTCGGATTACTCTGCGTGTTCCTGGTGCAGCGTGACCTAATTCGGACTGCCATGTTGCTTCTTCCCTCTCGTTCCCTTTTCCCTCATATTTTTTTTTACCCCGCAGTCTTTCACGTCCCAGTGGCGTTAGTATTCCCCGCGGTTTGTGAGGGAAGAGGATTATTGCGCGCGTATCCTTGAAACCACTGTCGTAAATTTGTGTGGACGTTTCGGTCTGTCTTTCAAGGTGTCATTTACTTCGGTCCACCTCAATAAAGCCGTGGAGGAGAGTTCTGTTCCTGTCTTTCAACCTCCCTGGCTCTCTCTCTCTATATATACCTCTCACTCTCTCTCTCTCTTTCTCAAATCGTAACTCTCTCGATACAAGGACACACGGACACATGAAATCGAAGAACGCCAGTTGCTACACAGAAAACTCAAGTAATCAGAAGTTTCGTCATCTACAATACTACGAGCGGCCTCTCTCTCTCTCTCTCTCTCTCTCTCTCTCTCTCTCTCTCTCTCTCTCTCTCTCTCTCTCTTCTAAGTTTGATCTCTGTCTCGTTTTCTACTTAATTCTTTCTTGATTTTTTTTTCTTCTCTTCTTTTCATTTCTACTAAATCAACTAAATCTTTCTATTATTTCTTCTCTATTTTTCTTTACCTTTTTTTCATCATTTACTTATCCCTTAATTCATTCTCTCTCTCTCTCTCTCTCTCTTACTCTCATTCCCTCCCTTGCAAGCCTCGCCGCAGGGCATGAACCACTGAATATTTCATCAAACAAGTGAGCAGTGGAAATGTTGCCCCGCTGGAGGGTGGCGCTAAGTGCAGTGGAGACTTAAATATGCTGTTTCCGAACTGTTGTGGCGTAGAAGCGAGTGAGCAAGGGGGGGGAGAGAGAGAGAGAGAGAGAGAGAGAGAGAGAGAGAGAGAGAGAGAGAGAGAGAGAGAGAGAGAGAGAGAGAGAGAGAGAGAGAGAGAGAGAGAGAGAGAGAGAGAGAGAGAGAGAGAGAGAGAGAGAGAGAGAGAGAGAGAGAATGATTGATCGTTCGGGAGTTTTACAGTAGCGCAACCACACAGATTATTCAGGAAACGCAGACAAACACAGACAGAGATGAAAAAAAACACCACCACCACCACCACCACCACCACCACCACCACCGTCACCACCACCACCAATAACAACACCACTACCATCAATAACAACACCATTATTAACACCAACACCACTACCACTACACCACTGATAACCACCACCACCACTACCACCACCACCAACACACATGAAGGCAGCAATGAAAACAACCTTCAAGTGAAATGTGGACACGAAACACAGTGAACACGAACACATGTAAAATCAATGAGCGATAAAAAAAAAAAAAAAAAATAATAATAATAAATAAAATAAGACTGAATAGAAAGACAAACTTTTCAAAAACACATCTTCGTCTTTAAACACTTCTTAGCTTCACCTATCAAGAAAAACCTCTCCAGCTTCACAAACTTAAGAATGGCGCCTTCTCAAGCTTTAAATACTTGTAGAAAACTTCACATCTGGGGAATAAAAGTTAGCTACATAATATTAAATAGAAAGAGTGACCACAGACACAAGCTTAAAAATAGTACCTTCCTTCTCAAGCTTTAAATACTCATACATAAAATACCCACTTAGCTTCACTTCCGGGGGAAAAAAAAAAGTTAGCTTCAAAACGTTAAAAACAATGACCCAAACACGAGAGAGAGAGAGAGAGAGAGAGAGAGAGAGAGAGAGAGAGAGAGAGAGAGAGAGAGAGAGAGAGAGAGAGAGAGAGAGAACGAATAATACTTTGCCTTCGAGCACTTAATAAAACAGATCAGCTGCAAGTAATCTTTAGCGAAAAAGCGACAAATATTAATAATCAAGAGACACTAACACTATTAACAATACTACTACTACTACTACTACTACTACTACTACTACTACTATGACTACTACTACTACTACTAATAATAACAGTAATACGAAAAGAAGGAAAAAAAGAAAAGAGGAAAAATGTCCATGTTATAAGAGACACATCATACGCCTACACATCCTCGTCCTCCTCCTCCTCTTCCTCTTCCTCCTCCTCTTCCTCACAGCTTCCTATCACTCCTCCCCGCGTCAGCTTTATAAGCAAGGGCGTGACGGGGTCGTAAACACGAGACAGACCGTAACTCCCGCGCTTACTGCCCCTCAAATGACACTCCGTTATTATTATTGACGTTTTTATGGTTTTGTGAAGAGCTGAGTTGTGGTATTAAATGCTCAGTACGGGACGGAGCGAGAAGTGTTTGTGTTCGTAATTGTGTGTGTGTGTGTGTGTGTGTGTGTGTGTGTGTGTGTGTGTGTGTGTGTGTGTGTGTGTGTGTGTGTGTGTGTGTGTGTGTGTGTGTGTGTGTGTGTGTGTGTGTGTGTGTGTGTGATCGATGACCCAGAAAACCGTCCTGGAAGTGATCACGATTTATTCAAAACCTGTAATCAACCTCACGCAGAGAGAGAGAGAGAGAGAGAGAGAGAGAGAGAGAGAGAGAGAGAGAGAGAGAGAGAGACTGACAGGTGAGTCAATGAATGAGTGACTGGAGGAAATTCTATAAACTTCAACATTAGTTTCTGGAAAGGCAAGTTCACGCAGTATCAAACAACTTTCATAATGAGACAATTCTTCAAACATGAGAAAAATAGAAGCAGAGTTTGTTTGCTATCTTAATTAGTGTTCATTTACCGATCTGCATTTTCAGAAATTAATTAATTACTTCACTTTTTAAATGTCTCCCGACGACGACGAGCAGGAGGAGGAGGAGGAGGAGGAGGAGGAGGAGGAGGAGGAGGAGGAGGAGGAGGAGGAGGAGGAGGAGGAGGAGGAGGAGGAGGAGGAGGAGGAGGAGGAGGAGGAGGAGGAGGAGGAGGAGTACGGAGTAGACGGGGAAACATTCATTAGGTTTGTTTAGAGTCTGCCCTTAAGGTGACCGCTTGGGTGGCTCAATATATGTGACTCGATTCAGAAGCTTTTGTTAAAATTTGAAACCTTTCCCACTCCCCTCTGACATTAATCTAAATCAGCTGTACACATCGATATAAAACTCCAACATGAACGATAAAATTTCATATGCTGGCTGCGTTCTATTCGGTCCTTTTTCTTTCTTTTTTTTTTTTCAGTTGCTCTCATTGACGTATTGAAACACGATTATTATCTGCAGTTATTGCGAGAGATAATTCCCCGCTTAATTTCTGGCAACAGCAGAAAAACATGAAAAGATGGACAAGATATCGGACCAAAAATTACGAACACTGACATGATTACACATCCGCACACTCGGCTCATATTTGTTCGCCTTTATCCACACACACACACACACACACACACACACACACACACACACACACACACACACACACACACACACACACACACCATACACGCAACAAAGCTCCCAAAACAAAAGTAAATATGAAACGATTAAATATGAATGGTTTCTTGACTTACATTGAACACGTGCATAAATCAGTGGTGGTAAATATTGAAACTACTATTAAATTACTTCTCTGTGTGTGTGTCTGTCATGTCTGTGGATTTTCAAACATCTGGATAGTATTTACCTTCACAGTGAGTAATTGGTGGTGCGTCTCCAGCGTTACCTTTTTCATTGACACCTGCCCAGGACTGAAGGTGTCAATTATATGTAATCACGTTTATTCCTGGTACAAAGCCAAGACATCTGAGGAATAAAACATCAGAAAAACGTCCCCGCCATCTGTGTGTGATAGGTGGTATTAAGAAGCTAAGTGCCACTGTCCGCCAGCGATCTACAAGTTTAGCTGTTGCGTTCTCATCTTGCGGGGATTTCTAAAATTGGTAAATGTTTGGAGTGTAATTTTGTGGCTGAATATTACAAAGCCCGTTTCTGTTACCTAAAGAGCAAGTAAATGTGTCACCGCAGGCGTCTTAGTGTCACCTCGTTTAAATACTCCGGTGCAGATATTGCGAGAATCAATTATCGTTATGCAATGCTGTATGCTGTTACTGGAAGGGTTATTGTGCTGTGGGAAACTCAGCTCATTGCAGCTAATTGGCAAAGCAATTCCAGTCGGCGAGTACAGAGAAGAGGCATGAAGGCTTGCAGGAAGTACTAATACGTGCAGCGCTCCAAGACTTCCCATTGCCAATAATTGTGATGATATCCATGACAAGCCTTGAACTCCCATGGACCCACGACCCATAACCCACATGTGGCTGTCTGTATATCCGTGTAAATCATCTCTCTCTCTCTCTCTCTCTCTCTCTCTCTCTCTCTCCCTCATGTGCAATATCTATTAACACTCACGATTCTATTAAAGCTAAATAACAACACCGCCCTCCCAGTCAACACACGCTCTACTCAGGCCACCAATAATATAAATGTTGGGACGAATACAATATAATAATAATGCGATAGAGAAAAACAAGCTCAGATAAACAATAAAAACATCGTTAACCCGCCAAACCGACCACGTTGTTTTCGTGGTGGGGCGGTTGTTGTTTTTGACTCCTGTAACCTCTTTCCCGTTTGTTCCTGTGGTTTCTCTCAGCTTGAAAGGGGAAATGTAAAGGGAAGATGCTTTACTGAATGAATAAAATATGTGAAGGTGTTAATTGATAATAAAGTCATAGCGCAACAGGTGTCTGGGCTCCTAACTAGAAATCACACACACACACACACACACACACACACACACACACACACACACACACACACACACACACACACACATACCAGTATTTACTTTACACATACATTCACACCTGCCTCGGTTTCCACAGCGGTCTCCACACAGTAATTCACAGAGGGTACCGAACTGAAATTCTCTTAATCTACCACATCAGTTTTTATACGTTTTTCCCTCCCTTTTCCTCCCTCCCCACCGCACCCCTTGTGTATCTCCCTTTGACATACACATCCCCCTCTATTCCCTCCACCCGAACCGGAAAAAGAGAGGCAGGAAAAAAGGGAAGGTAGGAGAGCTGGAAACAAAAAAAAAAAGTGGTGATTCTATTTCAGTTCACGTGTGGATAGCAAACCAAAAAAGCGTCATATATTAGTAAACTTTTTTGGATATTATTTTCCCTTACCCCCTAAAACCTCTCTCTCTCTCTCTCTCTCTCTACGCATCCAATTCTTTTCAGGTAGTAGGGAAAAATACGTAGAAATTTCCTACTTTTTGTGTGTGTGTGTGATTTTAACCCTGACTTTATTCTCGGTAATTAACTTTTTGCCGACGAAATGGGAAAAATACGTTGTCGATTGAAAGGGATTAGTAAAAAGGAAATGATTCTATATGTCTCTCCATGAACTCGCCTGAAATTAAATATAAACAGAAGAGATTGCTTTAGATAGAATGCACCCTGCCCCTCTTCCCCCCACCCTCTCTCTCTCTCTCTCTCTCTCTCTCTCTCTCTCTCTCTCTCTCTCTCTCTCAACTGGGGACATTTGAGTTTATTTCACGACCAAGCTTTCATAAGAGATTAATTAGGTGTTCTGACTACATGAATGATACTACTGTCGAATATTTCAGAATCTCTCTCTCTCTCTCTCTCTCTCTCTCTCTCACACACACACACACACACACACACACACACACACACACACACACTTCTCTTGTCTGTGAGCGTACATGTTGTTGTCTCACACACATAACTTCGAGCATGTAAACATAGTAAGGTAATTTCCTTGTGTGTGTGTGTGTGTGTGTGTGTGTGAGAGTGTTGCCTGCGTTGGTGCACAAAAACAATGGGATTCAGGGATACGAACCACCATGATGAAGCATCGAGCATCGGGCCACCTCGACCCCTTGTGTACATGAGACTTGGTATACATGGGGGCCGCTGTGTGTACGTAGCAGCATACACCCTGATGTACGTACACACAATGCTGGATCAGTGTAGACACACACACACACACACACACACACACAGGTGACCAGAAGATAAAAGTAATGGTTGTAAACAAGGCGAAAAGACCAAACAAGGCCAGACATGTCCTGGTTACAAGAGCAGCAGTGTAATTTATTTATGTGTACACGCTTGGGACACAGGCGCTGAGGGACAGGCGGTGAGGGACGCCCTTGGGGGAAGTAATTCAGTAGCGTCGGGTATTGCATTTTTCTCCAGCGTGTGGTGGAGACGGTGGGTAAAAGGCAAGCAAAATGATGCAGCTTATTCATGGGCGGGTTACTTGATACTCCGGCAGGAGAAGAAGAAGGAGGAGGAGCGGGAGGAGGAGAAGTGGAAGGATAAGGAGAATAAGGGCTGGGTCAGGTGGAGGGGGTGGAGGAGGAGCGGGTAAGATTACAGGCGAGGAAAGAGAAAGAGGAGGAGGAGGAGGAGCAGGAGAGTTAGGGACGGGAATGGTCTGAGCGCCGTAAAATTAAAGATTAATGAACAAAGGAGAGACAAAGAGCGGGAAGAAGAAAACATTAGAACAGGGGAATAAGCTGGATGAGGGGAAAGTAGAGGACAAGCAGTACATAATGGGCAGTGAAGATTGCGTCACGAGCGTTGAGCGGAGGGGCTGCTGCCTTGATAACACTGTGTGAAGGCATCATTGGCTCGCCTCACGGTCACGACACGCCAGGAATGAATGTTGAGAACGTGATACAAACCGTGATGGAAATATGAAAAGGGTGATTACAAAGGGAAAACAAGGGGGAAACATAATTCAGTACAGTTCAGTTTCCAGTCTTAAATGAAGGTTGTCCCACGCTATCAGAAGATGTATGAAGGTTAGGGGTGTGATGAAAAGTGATATAAAGAGGAGAAAGGAAATTACATCGGAGGGAGAGACTAATGCAAACAAAGATAAAGAGAGAGAGAGAGAGAAAGGAAAAACATGATTGAGTATATTGTAAGTACTAATAGTTTCAAGTGAGTGATGTAAGTTCTCCCCCAATAGGAAAAAAAATGAAAAAAACAAAGCAAAGGATTGATAAAAATATAAAGGTATTAAATATGAAACTTACTGTGAAGAAACGACAGAATTTTAGGGAATATAACAGATTTCAAATAATTAATCTTCTCTGACGAATTGTTTGAAGTCTCACAATGAAAAAACTATCATACGTACACAACACCATTGAAAAATACTAATATAATTTACGACAGATAATTGCTTAAAAACGGAAGAAAACGGAAATTCATTATTAAACATATTACGAGTCTGAGTTGTGAATCTGTTTTAATACTCACTTTTTCCGTTTCCACTTCCTCCGCCTTCCTCTTCTTCCTTTCCTACCAGCCTGAAAAGGAAATAATTAAATACAGCACACCTTCATGTTTAAGTTATAGATGTTCTTCTTTGCTCCTTTTCACTTTCTATTTCTTTCCTTTGTCTTACGGAATTTCCTATCAGGTTAATATCTCCTGAGTGATAAGACTATTTTTTTCCTTATGTAAGAGGAACAACCGGCCAAGAGCAACAAAAAAAGTGATAAAAAGAGGCCCACTGAGGTGCCGGTCCCTTAAGAGTGAAAAAAAAAGAAAGGCGATTCCTTGGCTGGTATAAAGAGACATGTATTATTTTTTTCCAATTCTAAATCTTGAATGAAGAATGTGAGTCCTTGAGTTTTGGTTAACTCACTCGACTTTTAAAGGGAATTAGCAACCAAGTGGGCCTTTTTTTTCTATTTTTTCTTGCCCTTGGTTAGTTGCCTCTCCTGCATTAAAAAAATTGATTGTTTAACGAGGTGCATGTAGTTTTGTGTGAAGGAAGAGAGTCAGTTGTCTTAATGTATGTAAGGAAAGATATATTTAAGAAAGAAACAAAAGTAGGCGGGTTTCCAATTGAAGTTGTATATTCTCTCCTGTTCTCTTTACTGAATCACGTTATTTTAGTTCCGCTCTTCTCTCTTCAATCCTTTCTTACTATTAAAAAAATCACAAACAAAACAAAAACACAATTGGAACACAACTTTCATTCTGAGTTTTACGAGTTGTTACTTTTCTCTTATTTTTCTTTTTTTTGCTTTCTATTTTTTCTTCCTCCTTTTATTTCTTCTGTCATTTTCTTGATCTAATCCTATTTTTGCTTTTTATCTCTATTTCTCCTTCCTTTCACTGTAAACTTCCTTACATTTACTCCTTTTCACTTCCAATTCTTCTTTACTTACTCTTACAATTTTGCTTCCAGTCTGAAATCCTCTCATACTTCTTGCTTTCTCCTATCCTTCTTTATTGTAACTTCCTCCTCCTCTCCCTCCTCTTATTCCCTCGCTACCAGGTTGAAATTCTGTCATACTTCCTATTTCCTCTTCCTCTCTTCTTTTCATTCTTTTGCTACCAATATGAAATTCCCTTGTTCATTCTACTTTCTTCTATTCATCTTTCTTTTACGTCTTCTTCCTCTTTCTTTCCTTTTTACCGCTTTGCTACCAAGTTAAAATTCACTTATATTTCCTACTTTCTTCAATTGTATTTCGTTTTATGTCTCTTTTCTTCTTCTCTCCTTCCTCTTATTGCTTTGCTACCAGGTTGAAATTCTCTTTTACTAACTACATCCTCCTATTCCTCTTTTTACATCTTTTTCCTCCTTCTTTCCTTCCTCTTATTGCTATCCGGTTAAAATTTCCTCTCGTAAATACTGGTATATCCAAGCGGCCAGATGGCTTCGGCGACCTTATCAGAGACGCTGTGTGATTGGCTCAGACCCTGGACCAATCAGATAGCAATCCTCTTCCTCCTCCTCCTCCTCCTCCTCTCCTCAGTCCTTCCCTCCTCCCACCATCTAAGGCCTCCCGTTTCTCCAGAGGCCCTTGGCAATTATCCTTCGTGCGTCTCGTCACCATGTATATTGCAGCACACCACCCCACGTTTTCTTCTTCTCGCTCTGTTAATAATATACATTACGAGCCCAGGAACGTGACCGACTTAGACACCCCACGAATAGCGAGGATGACTGGGACCATTGGAGTGTATGGGTCCTGCTCACATACATATACTCACAAATACACACACACACACACACACACACACACACTACTACACGCGTATAAGCTGTGTCACCTATACGTGTACACCTAAGCGTGCACACACACAGACACACACACACACACACACACACACACACACACACACACACACACACACACACACACACACACGTACAGTAAGACACAATGGCCCTATAATTTTGTATCCTTAACTATATTCTAGGACACATACACACGCACACGCACACACACACACACACACACACACACACACACACACACACACACACACACGCAGGTGCAATAACAGACAGGTATGATAATTTATGTATATAAGCCATCAGTAATTTCTTCTTCATTAGTAATACAGTAAAGGCTGCAAACACACACACACACACACACACACACACACACACACACACACACACACACACACACACACACACACACACACACACACACACACACGGCTGCAGTAACAGACAGGTAGAATAACTCACATAATCCGACAATAATTTCTTCAGTAGCAGTCGAGTGTAGGTTGTAAACACACACACACACACACACACACACACACACACACACACACACACACACACACACACACACACACACACAGACAAAACCTTTTACTAATTATTTAGTTATAAGACATTTCTTGAGGTATTTTTCTATCCTTTCGTTATTAATATATATGTTGGTAAGCCAAAATATGTTCTTTTTTTAAACATATATAACGCATCTCTGCGCTATATTTCAGAGCGCGCGCATGACATTACGACAAAATATTGGCCGTAATAAAAAGTGATGGGCCACGTAGGGCAGTAAAGAGTGTTGTTTGTAAGGCCGTATGTCATATATTATTATTTATACGGACGCTGTGATCCATTTGTCGACGCTAAAAATAAATATTAACACTAGACATATCCTGACTGCCTCTTTCCTTCGTCTCTCTCTCTCTCTCTCTCTCTCTCTCTCTCTCTCTCTCTCTCTCTCTCTCTCTCTCTCTCTCTAATATTCAAAACCTCCACGTCACTAGTTTCGCTTTCTCACACATACATAAATTCACCTTTTGTCCATTCCACTCTCAATGCTCGCGTGTTCTTGACTTCGCAGGAAAAGTCAGTCATCCGATGCCATTACAGCAGCGAACTTTAATGTTTCCTTGCCTTCAAAAATGGCGTGATGAACCAACCCCACGTGCTCTGCTATTCTAATACCTGTTTTACACTTAAATAACTTGACTGCGTAAGCTACACGCACTCTTTGCTATGTATTTCTGATTTTTTTCTCTCTTTTTTTCTTTTTATTCTTTGTATTTCTGGCTCACGTTCGAGTAAAGTCCATTTTTTTTTCACCTCTTTTTGTCTCACGGGATTTCTGCACATCATGTATTCCAGCGCTTGTACGAGAATTATTGATGCAAGGATGGAGATGAAAATAATAGTTGAAAATCACATCAACTCCACAACAATGACAGCATTTTGTTTACGTGTGATTCGATCAAAGAAGGAAGGGTCGCAGGAAGGGAGGAAAAATAAGGCAGGGCAAAATGAAAGGAAGAAATGAAGGGAGGAAGAAATGGATGGAGACACGGATGGAGTAAATGAAGGGAAGGGAGGAAGGATGGGATGGCGATGGGAAAGAAATGAAGGGATGGAGGAATACATACAGATGGGAAGGGAGGAAATGAAGGGAGGAGGAGAGGAAGAATAGAGTAGATATCGGAGGAAAAAATAATGAAGGAAGGTATAGAAATGAAGAGAAGAAAATTATGGAAGGAAGAAAGGAAGAAAAGATGAAGAAAGAAGGAACTGAGGAAATGAAAGAATGAGAAAGAATGCAGACAAAGAGACGAAAGTAGGAAGGAGAAAGTATGAAGAGAAAAAAAAGAAAGAATGAATGAATGAAGGAAGAAAGGAGGAAAGAGGGATAGAACAACAACGAAACAAGAGGGAATGAACGGAGGGAGGAATGAATGGAGAGAAAGGGGATGTGGAGGAAATGAAGGAAGATGATGATGGGAGGAGGGAAGCAAGAAACGTATGGAGAAGAGAGGAAGGAAAGATGCAGTAAAGGCTGGAAAAGATGGGAGAAAGAAGAGTAGGACAGCGAGGAGGCAAGGGAAGACGAGTGGTGAAAGGAAAGGTGAAGAGAAGAAAAAAGTTGGACGAAAAAAGGAGATTGGGAAATAGAAGTAAAATCCAGGATATATAAGGCAAAGATGAGAAGAGGAGGAATAACAGAAAAAATGAAAAGCAATAAAGTGTAGGAAAAAATGCGCAGTGGCTGACTGCTGTATAAAAGGAATCACCCATTTCATAAATATAGGAGAAAAGATTTGCTCATATAAACTGTTAAAGAAAAAAAATCTTTTCACGGTATGTCCACGGTGCCTCCCCCACAAAAAAGAAGAGTAAAAAAAAAAAAAAAAGTATATATAACGGTGTTGAAAATATCAATACACTTTGTTGAGACAAAAAACAAACAGAAAAAAAAAAGATTATCCGACAGACATGATGCATTTTGACAAGAAGAAATAAGACTTGGACAAACAGTATTAGTGCAAACAGGTACATCTTTGTGGCCTATCATGTCATCTCTCTCTCGGCATCACACCAATCATAACAAAGCAAAAGAAACAAGAAGATGCAGCGTTTTGGCACTAAACACTAAAATGAATACATGAATAATATAAGTACATATAGAAACATAAAAAGCAAAAGAAACAAAAGCCAATCAGCGATGCAAACAGAATAAGTATTCAGTTCTTAATCATAAGTGCTTATTTTGCATTTGCTATCTAATCTTTTTTTTCTCTTTATATCATAAATACAAATAAAAGTCGAATAAATAACAGTGGAAAAAATTGATAAAATTGAAAAAACAAATAAAAACATGCTTCTAAAATAAAGGATCTACAAGAAATGAAAAAAAAAAAAAAAAAATTAAACAACGAATGCAAAAATGACAAAGCAAGTAAATGAGGAAACCAACACATGAGAATGAAACAAAAGTGAAGGTTGGCCTGGAAAAACAAAGACTGAAGAACAAAAAACAGAGAGAAAGAAAACGGTGAATCAACAATATCAAACGGATCAAGGCGGCGAAGGCGAGCCAACAACAACACGAACAACAACAGCAACAGCAACAGCAACAGTAACAACAATAACAAGGAAATGAAACTCCTCAAAGAAACAAAAACTTAAAAAACTGTAACACAAGCCTCAAAAAACTTCTACTCCAAAGGCTACACATCTGTTTTGGTGTCTTTTGCCAAGGATTATTAACCTGCATATCCGGATAATGGCGAGGCGGAACTGAGGAGAACCTGATGAATTTTCCACGTGGGGGTTACTCTGTTACGTCTGCAGCTCCGTGCCTTTTGATGTAAGACGCGGGAATTCAACCGTATTCACACACACACACACACACACACACACACACACACACACACACACACACACACACACACACACACACACACACACACACACACACACAGACACACACGTGCGGGCAGAAGTCTCATTTCGGCGATGAAAGTGCCTAATTTTTTTTTTCTTTTTCTAGGAACGTGAACCCAGAGTGTCAATTTCAATCCCTTCAACTCTCTCTCTCTCTCTCTCTCTCTCTCTCTCTCTCTCTCTCTCTCTCTCTCTCTCTCTCTCTCTCTCTCTCTCTCTCTCTCTCTCTCTCACACACACACACACACACACACACACACACACACACACACACACACACACACACACACACACACACACACACAACAAGACCGCTATAAAACTACTCCCAGTTATCGGGCAGTCTGGACTAGCGGCGTGATAAAGTTCCACACATGAGTACCGCACTGGACCACGGCGGCCAGTTTTCACACATCACGGACTGGCCGGAAATTACCCTTAAACGTCACTCCCCCATTGGCCGCGCCTTGAAACATGGGGGCTCTGTGTCAAGAGAAGCGCGCACTGCATGGTGATCCCTGTGTCATCCCAGTATCCCCAAGTATGGCCCCCGTAAATACACCACAGATCCCCGTAACAGTTCCGGGCAACGCTAGGTGATGTTTATAATGCATGCTCTGGGAAGGGCGCTGGAATCATGTTGTTAGCGAAAAGTATGAGTGTAGTGGACAGTGTGAGCCTCTGGGAGATAAAAATACAGCGGGACATGCCACTATAAACACAACAGCTGTCCGCGCCCATAAAAGATTCAATTGCCAGTGCTGTGTAACACAGGCACCGCTGAACGAACACAAACACAAACATGCAAAGAGAAATAATCATAAAAGTAACGTGTTTCACAGAGAGAGAGAGAGAGAGAGAGAGAGAGAGAGAGAGAGAGAGAGAGAGAGAGAGAGAGAGAGAGAGAGAGAGAGAGAGAGAGAGAGAGAGAGAGAGAGAGAGAGAGAGAGAGAGAGAGAGAGAGAGAGAGAGAGAGAGAGCCAGCAAGATAGAGATATAAAAAGAAAAACAGCCAGCCAGCCAAGCAATAAGACCGCAAAACAACAGAAAAAAAAGCCATGCAACAAAATTTCACTCCACTAAACGAAAGGTCAAGGGAACATTTAGTCCCAATTAGTGAGATTGGGTAATTACGTGACAAATTACCTGGCGGACACAACTCTTAGCGCCGCCACACGTCCGTCAGGTGTCCAGGTGGTCGTGTGCTCATCCTCCCTTTAAACACTATTATCACCCGTGCAGTGGCTCACGGTTAAGCTGCAGGAAGTACCCTAATAGAATCCACGTCCAACCATAGTGTGTTTTTTACCGCGTGTTTTTACCTTTCCCTAAAGCCACGGTGCAAAAGCGACCACGTAAATAAAAATGAGTGTCCAACTAAAGTGCATATGCCCTCTTTTTCTAACGCAGATGTAAAGTAAAGGGATGTGGTGAAAACAAAATAAGAGAGGTAAGGAATAGAAAAGGTTGAAATACAGGCTTAAATGTGAATAAAATACGATTAGTTATAAAGTTTTAATGTGGGAAAATCATTTTAAAAGATCAAGTCAGTGTTAATTTCAATATTCTAATAAAAGATGTTAATTAAACCAAAGCCGTATAAAATAAAAATACGGGAGTAAAAAGCGAGAAAATGCATCTAAAAATGGCATTAGCTGATGTGGAAAAAATAAAGGCAGAAAGCATCGTATATAGTTTTCATGCAATACATTGAGACATAAATGAAAGTCGCTATGTATGAGTTTGCATTGAAGAGAGAGCAAATTGACGAAATGTAATCTGATGAATTGATATATGTATTGTCTTAAAACCTCATGGGCATAAACAAAAAAGGGAAAACGATAGGAAATAATAAAAAAATAAAGAATAAATAAACATTATATTTTTTTTTCATGTAAAAGTGGGAAGCTGACCAATGGCAATAAAAGAATAAAAAAAAGTCCACTTAGTTGCCAGTCCCCATGCAGTGAGATGTCAGAGAAAAAACGGATCCTTATCAGTGAACAAAAGATGAGTTCCAATGTTCCTCCACGTTTGTTTTGTTTGACTTGTAACAGTACAAGGACACAATTCAATAACCTTTAAGCTTTTGTGGAGCGGAAATGAATAGTATGCAAACTGTATGACTGAAGGGTTTGACTGTTAAGATTTCTTCCCACTTCAATAACAAAAACAGCTTTTTACATATTTACATTACTTGAACGAAGTGATTATTAAGATTTGTTTCCAATTAAATAACAAAATTGCTTTGTACATATTTACATTACTTGAAAGAAGTGACTGTTAAGATTTCTTCCCAATTAAATAACAAAACAGCTTTGTACATATTTACATTGTAGTTTTAAAAGAGCACAATAACGACAAAGGGTGTGAAAGGTTTACAGTACACTCAGAGTAGAGTTTCTAACCACAAACAAGTTCAAATTCTTATTAGTAAAATTACCCAGGCTCATTCGAAAGAAATAACAAGTGTCATTAGGAGTCGGAAGCTTAACCAGGGATAGAGGGAGAAAAATTAATCTCTTTTCAATGTGACTGTTTTCCTTTCCTAACGCTAATGAGGGGCAACTAAAGAGATTTATGGTGAAATATGAGACCAGCAAAATAAAAAAAAAGGTAAAAACTGTAGAGGAAAAGATTTGATATCCTTCCAGAGTGTACTTTCCTTTCCGAATCCATGTGGTCAGAACTAAAAGGATGTAAGGCAAAAAACAACAGTGGAAAGTGGGAGGTGAGGTCAAAATCAGGTTAAAAATTGAAGGGAAGGTAGAAAGGAGATTAAATGTCCTCTCGGTGCCTTTTCCAACGGAGATGGCCAGTGGGGTGAAAGAATGTACGGCAGGTGAGGGGAGTGGCGAGCGTGGTGAAAAACTGCAGGGAGGGGAAGGGTGAAAAAAAAGGTTCAAAATGGAGGTTTAAAGAGAGATACGGGAATGTATGATTGCACGCATCCAATTGAAGCAAATGTTTTAAAGCTGTGAATACGAGAATCGCTTAGGTGGTTTTAATGTGTTTTAATGTTTACTGTGCCTATCCAACACGAAGCCAATATAATGACTCTCTCTCTCTCTCTCTCTCTCTCTCTCTCTCTCTCTCTCTCTCTCTCTCTCTCTCTCTCTGACTATTTTGTTATATCACTTTAAGTAATTTGTTTGTCGGTTGCCTGAACATCTATCTACCTGCCCCCTCTCTCTCTCTCTCTCTCTCTCTCTCTCTCTCTCTCTCTCTCTCTCTGTGTGTGTGTGTGTGTGTGTGTGTGTGTGTGTGTGTGTGTGTGTGTGTGTGTGTGTGTCTCGGTGCCACGTCCTTGCAGGCTGAAGCATATCGAGGAAATAAGAGAAGACAGCTCCTCTGAAGACATCATTTCCACCTCGTTTCAATGTCTCCGCCTCACCTTCCTTCCCTTTCACCCTCCAGCCTTCTCTTCTTCTTTCTGCTACTCCTCCTCCTCCTCCTCCTCCTCCTTCTCTTTCCTTCATTCCTCCGGCTATTCCTCCCACAGTCTAACCGATTCTTTCACAGCAGCCGATTTGAAAAGAAGTGAAAACCATGACCTCCCTTCTCTCTCTCTCTCTCTCTCTCTCTCTCTCTCTCTCTCTCTGCCAATAACTTAACGCAGCCTGGATTTGTCGATAGCCGGGAAAGGGAAGGAGACGAGGAAAAGAGGAAAGAAACAAGAAAGAAGTGGAGAGAAAAAGGAAAGACAAAAATATAAGAATTAGGCGCCAGACTACGAGAGAGAGAGAGAGAGAGAGAGAGAGAGAGAGAGAGAGAGAGAGAGAGAGAGAGAGAGAGAGAGAGAGAGAGAGAATCATGTATATTTGAATAAGGACAAAAGGGCCAATGTCAACTCCTGGTATATAACTATGAATTGTTGATGCTAAGTAAAGGTAAAAAAGAAACACCTCTCTCTCTCTCTCTCTCTCTCTCTCTCTCTCTCTCTCTCTCTGTATCAACCAACATCTGTACTTAGCCCCCGTCATACCATCAATATTACAAGGCATACAGTTTAGCATACTCTTGGCTACTTACATGCAACAGGAGCCCACGTAACACTTTTTTCCCACTACCCATTTCCAACTCAATTCCACCACAACACTCACGGCACACCAGCTGACCTCTCCCGGTGACACTCAAGGTTCGCATCCCGCGGTACTCTGGAGCCATTAAGAGATGCCATCTACGATCTAAAGGAGAGAATAAAGGAAGGGAAACGCAGGAAGGAGTAAGAAGAAATAACAATAAAGGAAAAAGGGAAAGGGAGAAAGACTACACATGGTTTGGAGAGTATCGATCTGTGTGTGTGTGTGTGTGTGTGTGTGTGTGTGTGTGTGTGTGTGTGTGTGTGTGTGTGTGTGTGTGTGTGTGGACGCTCTCCCTCAGCACTGTTAATAGGTGTTCAGAATCAACATAACAATGCCATAGTCGCAGCCGGAAAGCCTCGTCTCTTCCCCAAGCACTGTTTCCCGCCTAATTAAAACTCATATCGTGTAATGCTACCGATTTGAACTTTGCCATCTGGTCACACGCCGAACAGTTGACCGTGAGCAGGACCAACCACTGCGGAGGGGGGAATTTCGTGTTGTTGTTGTTTTTATCATTATCATCATTATTATTATCATCATTACTACTACAACTACTACTACTACTATTACTACTACTACTACAACTACTACTACTACTACCACCACCATTACTGTATATGTTTCCATGAAAGACATTTTTAGCCATGAGTAACAAAACTAAGATAAAAAATAAGCAGGTCGTTAATGTCTGGAACTTTTAATCTTGTAATGTCGCTCTTAATACAACTATTGCTACTTCTGCTGCTACTGCTGCTGCTGCTGCTACTATTACTATTACTACTACTACTACTACTACTACTACTACTACTACTACTACTACTACTACTATTACTACTACTACTACAACTTGCTCTACTGTTGCCTCCTTGACGGCTTCACGAAGTAAAACAAAAACTAAATGTTCCTCAAACCTATATGTAATCTTTAAGACTGGGTTAAGACTTTGGGGCCAATCCAGAGATTCCAGAAACTCTTAAAGAGTTCTGGAGAGTCTGGAACCACTTTCCCAAAATTCCAGTGTTCCAAAAAGTGCCTCGTAACATTGCATCTCTCTCTCTCTCTCTCTCTCTCTCTCTCTCTCTCTCTCTCTCTCTCTCTCTCTCTCTCTCTCTCTCTCTCTCCCTCTCCTCGGAAGTTTATTGAATAATTATTGATTATTTGACGCTGGCTACACATACGAAGAAATTCTCACCACGTTTGACATTCACTGTTTTATTCACCAAATGTCAAGGCTCGAAATTCAGCTTTTCATTCTTTCTGGTATTATTGTGTTTGCTTTCAGGCAGACTGGCGCGTCCCAGGCAGCGTTTCTAAAGGTTCAGAGTGGTTGTTATCCATTCAGGTGCACGCTGGGTGATTCCAGCTTGAGCTCAAATTCCAAACGATCACTCTGCCACTCATGGATATCAGTAGAAATGTATTGTAATTAAAGACAGTTTCTTTACGGACATGCAAGGAAAGTTTTGCCTTTTAGCAGCGAGACGAGCGTGGAGTGTGTATGGATCAATTCTTGGTAGAGTCATGTAGTATACTAGTTTTCAGCCTAATGAATAACTTCACAGAGACACAAACTATGCAAGTTATAGACTCACGGTAATAGGTAAAATGTAACACCGAAAGACATCAAAGTGGGCTACGGTTTTCATTGATCAAGGCCATGTTTATTGTTCTATACTATATATTTTCCGAGTCCCCTGCACTACTTCCAGCGTGGCAGCAACAACACTCTCGCCAAGCACTGAAATGACAGGCTCCTCGGTTCAGGGAAACAAGTTATTCACGAGTCGACAGAAAGACGCAAATCCTGCAGCACAACTGAGCAAATCAGGGTCCCAGGAGGAATAAAACCAGGAGACTCCACAATACAATACAGCAAATTTATGCCCCAGGAGCAAATGTATCCTGAGGCAGCTAACCAGCAGCTACCACCCCCGGCAAAGCTGCGACGTGCCTGATATCCCTGTGGGGAATCACGGAGCCTCGCAGCGCAGCATGGGGAGGCGGAGACAAACAAGACAGCACCCAGCGTGACACACAACAACGATATTTCTCGGAATTGTATATTAAGGATTCAAATATTCGACCACAAAAAAAGGCACGAATCTCCTTCCGCGTTCATGGCACACTTCAATAATTTCGGTCGGAATGATCAATCTGAAAACCCTGTTATCCTAAAGAAAATAAGAAGGTCATAATAATGTAAAGCAGAGTCCGGCAAAGAACTGTTTCCACGAAGAACGGAGTGCCATCATCCTCTTGTATGCACCACGTCCTCTCTTAATTCAGTGAGAAGAGAAGGATTTTTTTTTTATTTTTCCGCATTACTTTTTTATATGCCATGGTTTGCAGGCGCCACTAAATAATACCACTTTACTTTTTATCATCATATATTTTCACACACCTTGGTCTGCACCGAGTGTCAGGTAGTGCTATGCAAATATTATATGAAATTTACCAGCTGAAAAGCTTGAAAAATCCCGTTTTAAGAAAAAGATGGGAAGGAACCGGTTTTCTAAGAATAGTCGAAGAATGGAGCGGACTCAGTAATCAGGTTGTTAGGGCTTAGTCAAGAGGGAGCTTTAATTCATTCAGTACCATAACGCTTTTCCATATTCATTCAGCTTACTATTTCGTTACTTTATACAGCTTCAGAGACTCATGTGGGGGATGAAAAGAGTGAAGACTGTGGCCATCAATTTTCTGACCTCCATAGACCCTTCCTAATGTCAATAAGATGGTCTAATCGTACACAAATCTCAAGATAAAAATGTGTCCCAGTACTGAAGCGGTTAAAACAAGGTTAGATAAATACATAGACGGGAATGGTAGGTGGAAATATGTAGGTGTGTTCATACAGCGGTTGCTACGTGTAGGTCTGATGCCTCTTGTAGCTTCCCTCTTTTCTTATGTTACGTTTTATGGGTCTTGTATTGGTGTCAGTAGAAAATTGAGACTTCCACCCTGTGACAAGTGAGACTCTCCGGGACGTATCTGAAAGGTCACATTCAACGATAACAATGTACTTACTCCTCAACTATTTGTCCTTATCTTTTGGCAGATTCTATGGGACCTGTAAGGGGATCGGCAATGAAATGAGCTTTTTATTTAGAATGTTTTTGTTGTCTTTGGCCAACGTCCTCCTCTTACGAGTTTAGCCCCTTTAGTACCATGACGCGTTTCCATATGCATTGTGGTTACTATTTGGCGATTTTATACAGCTTCAGGAACTTCTGGCCATTATTCTTTTAACGTCCATAGACTCTTCCTAATATAAATAAAATAATTTAATCATACCCATAACTCAAGGTAAAAATGCGTCCCAGTACTGAAGGGGTTAATATACAGGCAAATTCTTAATCCTCATCGTATTCCGTTAGGTTTCTAGAGAGGATATACCAGATCAGATCACTCAGGTAAGGTAGTACGTGGTCGATGGATGGGTGACACATTATGCACAGTGACGAGAGTGACGCAAGAATCAAAGAGGACATGCTGAGGAAAAAACGACATCCATAACTAGTTCTCAATAATGCACTACTTGACCTCGCCCAAACTCTAGCAACACCAGCAACCCTCGGCTTCTCTCCCAATGTCATCGCGTGGCAGCTCAAATGTGATGGGCCATAAAAGTAATAAGTAATTCCTGAATGTGGCTCCCCTCCTGCTCTACCGGACAGACAGACAGACAGAGAGAGAGAGAGAGAGAGAGAGAGAGAGAGAGAGAGAGAGAGAGAGAGAGAGAGAGAGAGAGAGAGAGAGAGAGAGAGAGAGATTAAAATGAATTTGTCATCTGATATCAATAAAAAAGGGTAAAAAGTGACAAACTCCAAAATATGTGACTTAAAAAAAAAAAAAAAAAAAAAAAAAGGAAAAAAACATGATTTACGATTCGTCGCTCAATGATCCCCTGATTCATGTAGTGTGAGGCAATGATTGGTGTATGTATGTATGTGTGTGTGTGTGTGTGTGTGTGTGTGTGTGTGTGTGTGTGTGTGTGTGTGTGTGTGTGTGTGTGTGTGTGAGACTTTCCAACTGACACACACACACACACACACACACACACACACACACACACACACACACACACACACACACACACACACACACACACATAAACACAAAGCTACATTAATTGCCTCCACTGACAAGGTGCACGTGTGGTTAACATAACATCCTACACTTCCCCAAATCAGCTGTCCGTGCAGGGAAAGCCAGCCAGGACATCCCTTCCTTCCCTTACACACTTGCTCAGTACAAAGGAATTAGTTTCCATACATAAATAATAAAATGAAAGCAAGTATTTACATATGCATACATTTTTTTTTCCTCAATTCTCTCTCCAGTAGTTGATCGTGATGTCTAGAACGTTTTTATTATTTTTTTTCTTCCATTTTCTTTTTCATTCTGGTTCATTCTCAAGTCCGGAAAAATTTTTGTAACCAGGACACACTCGACTCAGCCGGATACGCTTCCCCAGTGTATTTCCCTTTGTGCTCCGGTTCTAAGTGCTGAAATTTACGGCTTGGTGGCCCCCCTTATCCGGTGATATATCCGGTTCCTCGTCCTACTGCAGACATTCAGGGTAACAGAGAACTGCATCTATATCCACACACACACACACACAGACACGTACACACACAGACACACACACAGACACGTACACACACAGACACACACACACACACACACACACACACACACACACACACACACACACACACACACACACACACATTCAGATTCAGATTCAGATTCAGATAGTTTATTGACCACAGAAAAATATATACATTACAGAAATTAGAAATAAATTTTGGTCCAAATTACAAGACTTAACTCTTTTGATCAATACAGATCTTTAAAACCTTTTTAAAGCAATAAACACAATGTGTGATATGTTCAGTACACTAAAATCAACACACACACACACACACACACACACACACACACACACACACACACACACACATACACACACACACACACACACACACACACACACACAAACCCTCCCCACACACACATGCAAGCACACACACACACACACACACACACACACACACACACACACACACACACACACACACACACAAACCCTCCCCACACACACACATGCAAGCACGCACACAGACACACGTCAAATCACAGCAGGCAGTCACGCCAACTATGACATATGTATCAAACTTGACGAGAAAATATCTGGGGAAGCACACTGACACACACATACACACACACACACACACACACACACACACACACACACACACACACACACACACACACACACACACACACACACACACACCAAGGAAACGAGAATACAGATGTTGAAAAGAGGGAAGTTATATTGAAGGATCGAGTTTGAAGCAGAGTTGAGAATACGAGGAACGGAGGAAAGAGCACGGAGGTAAGGAGGGAAAAGGGAGGAGGGAGGAGAGATGGAAGAGAAAGACGGATGGACGGCATGTAGAAAGTAGGGAGAGAGGGAGGAGAGCAGGGAAATAAAGAAGGAGATGGAGAGAGAGAGAGAGAGAGAGAGAGAGAGAGAGAGAGAGAGAGAGAGAGAGAGAGAGAGAGAGAGAGAGAGAGAGAGAGAGAGAGAGAGAGAGAGAGAGAGAGAGAGAGAGAAGCGGATGAAAGACAAAATATTCTAATTCAGTCTTTTAATGTCAGTCTTTTAACAAGAATGAATACACGCATGCAAAAAGGAAGAAAAAGAATAAAAAGAGTAAGGAAACATTAGCAATATGAACATAGAAAGGCGAACACAATTTAACTCTGACCTTATCAAATAAAATGTATCGAAAAAGGAGACTTATTTTCCACCTTTTTCGAAATTATTTACCACGAGTCTCTCATCGTAAGCCTCAGATAATACTTTAAATTCTCTTCAATTCTTCTGTGAATTAAAAATGAGCCACACGGAGAAAAGAAAATAAGTGAAATAACTCTCTCTCTCTCTCTCTCTCTGTCTGTCTGTCTGTCTGTCTGTCTGTCTGTCTGTCTGTCTGTCTGTCTGTCTGTCTGTCTGTCTGTCTGTCTGTCTGTCTCTCTCTCTCTCTCTCTCTCTCTCTCTCTCTCTCTCTCTCTCTCTCTCTCTCTCTCTCTCTCTCTCTCTCTCTCTCTCTCTGTCTGTCTGTCTGTCTCTCTCTCTCTCTCTCTCTCTCTGTCTGTCTGTCTGTCTGTCTGTCTGTCTCTCTCTCTCTCTCTCTCTCTCTCTCTCTCTCTCTCTCTCTCTCTGCTTCTGTTAATATTCACAGCTACGAAGGGGAAAAAGGGCAAAACACTTACCAAATTACCCTCACGACCTTAATGACCCTCACTATTAGCCTCCACACATTGGGACAACCTGAACATCGGGCGTGACTCTTTTTTCACAACCCCTGTAAATTCCACAGAACACGCTGAGCCGCAACCCGCCGCGTGACGGGAGAGGTGGCAGGGGATAAAGACTAAAGTGAGAGTACTGTTACCTTTGAGCAGCAGGTCCTGGGAGTAATAGAGCACAGCGACATCACCTGATTATTAAGATTAAAGTTATTCTCATTGTCGATATGCCAGTAGCTGTGTAATATACGTGACAATCTCCCTTGTATTTCATTCTTTGCTGTATATTCTCCACGTTCTCGTTTTCTACACTGCTTCGTGACTGCACATTGCAGGAAGAAAACGAGGGTTGGGAGGAGAGCCTTCTTCTATTCTATCCCGTCTTTCCACATGTATTTCAACAGTAGTAATACGTAGAAGAGCAAACACCATCCTTATCCACCAGCAGGTCTTCCAGTGTTTGTTTCTGCTGTGTTATCCTTTTGTAAAACCCTGCCAGCTGATTCCAAGCCAGTATCAACCTTACTGTAGGGAATGCCTGTGCCGCGCCATCCCGACCTTCATCTCCCCCTAGCGAAAACCTCTTATCGAGCGGGGATCTCCTTCTTTATTCGCCTGTTCACGCCTCCCTTGCCGCCACGAGTCTGATCTAAGAGACGCTCTGTTATTTCCGGGTTGCAGTTACGGCGGTGGAGGGCGGAGAGGCGGCGCTCCCCTGTGACTTCGAGCATCCACCCAATGACACGGTGTTCCTCATCCTCTGGTTCAACGGAAACCTCACCACGCCCATATACAAGTGAGTGACGCGTGCACGTACCTGTTCTACACACACACACACACACACACACACACACACACACACACACACACACACACACACACACACACACACACACAATTAATAGGAAAGTTTCAAAACATTTATTCCATTCTTTTGACTAACTCTCTTAGACCTGATCGGGGAACTGGCATCTAAACGTAAACAAAACACCTGGGACAGACCAAACATCACCCAGTCTTCTTAAAGAAACGAAAAAAAAAAAAAGAACTCGTGAAACCACTTACGATTTCATTAAAAAAAAACTTTACTAGCGGGTAAAGGCCTCACGAGTGAAAGCTAACAAATTCTTCTCATGTGCTGCCCTGTCTCTCTTCCCTGTAGCTAGTTAGATGTAGTTACCAAGCACCCTTGAAAGGCTTTTCTTTGTATTCCTTTGTAAGTGGATCTTTTTGTCTAATCGTATTTGTTGGCCTTGGCCAGATTTCCTTTCTTACATTAAAAAAAAAAAAAAACCCACCCGCCCAACCCCCGACTGTCTCTCTCTGCCCTGCCCAGCTATGACCTGCGGCCGGGGACGGGGGGTAACCACTGGGTGGACGAGACAGTGCTGGGGACACGAGCCACCTTGGACGTGTCTGCCAGTCCGGCGCGCCTCCTCCTCCGCGACGTGCATGCGCGGGACAGCGGCTACTACAGGTGTCGAGTGGACTTCCGCTACCAGCCCACCAAAACCACCCGCGTCAGCCTCTACGTTATTGGTGAGTAAGCGTCTCTCTCTCTCCCTCTCTCTCTCTCTCTCTCTCTCTCTCTCTCTCTCTCTCTCTCTCTTCTAAAACAACTCATAATTATGTTATATATATATATATATATATATATATATATATATATATATATATATATATATATATATATATATATATATATATATATATATATAGTAAAAGAGTTGTATAATTTCTTTGTCATTGTCTGTCTGTCTGTCTGTCTGTCTGTCTGTCTGTCTGTCTGTCTCTCTCTCTCTCTCTCTCTCTCTCTCTCTCTCTCTCTCTCTCTCTCTCTCTCTCTCTCATTTAGAGGTTTTCAACCTGAGGTTCGCGAACCCGAGGAATTCACAATGAATTTTCAGGGGTATTTCGATGGCCAATGTAGTAATATCCTTTGCAGTATTATTATTATTGCGTATGAGTTAGTGTCAGTCTCTTAAATTAACATTATTCTGTTCCATGTCAAATTACTGCTGGTTTTGGTAGATGGTCTTATAACTCAGGGGGTTCTTCACGAGAAAAAGGTTGAGAGCTCCTGGTCTAAGTTTAGGATTGTTTCCCTACTTGGCCTTTGTTCTTCTCACCTCTAACGTGCACAACGTAGTCCAAACACCGCATTTCGTGACCACAGCAGTGTAGTGATATTTATAGAAATTTACCTTTATTAGTGTAATTTCACCGAGTTCGCGTCGAGGTGAGAGGAAGATATAATGGAGGATTATCTGCCTTAATGTAGGTTAAGAAGAATTTATTAAGGCCACACGAACCTTCCTGGAAATGATGCAATCTGAGGGAAGGCAAGGAATGGTTTCAGTCAGATATTCAAACGAAACTTGCAGAAGAATCAGCCCAGGAAGTTGAATCTGATCGGCTTAAGATCAAAGCATCGCTAGAAAATGCCTTGCAGAGTAAAACATCAACCACGATACGAACAACCGCTGCGACGGGACGTAAATACAAACCTACGCCATGCACCCTTTGATGTCTTTGTCGCTGTACCTGCCGGGAAACTCGATACCGCCACCGAAATATTTATTAGTTCACACTGACGAGGTATCCAATGCTGCCCACAGTGATACTCCTTTCTTTCACTCTCCTGTACCTCACACACTTTAGTTCACACACACTCATACACCGTTATCTCTGCAGCACATTTAGTCTTGTCTAACATTCACTCCTGCCGCACACCTCCGCCACTCCATGAAAGCTGCAGAAAAGACTAACACGTGGGTGATTTTAAGGTATTTGGTAAGGTGCGAGGGCTGGGCGCCGCGGGCCGGACTCACACGAGTTTTGGAGTTAGCCGGAGTGTGGCTGCCAACCACGCAATCGCCTCCGCAGTTCCGTTTTCATGTTCTTAAAGTTTTTCTTGCTCAGTCTTTGCTCAGGGAACATTTTCTCTCGACACCATCAAGCCTCGCCACCAGTATTCGTGAGAAAGTGCTTTCGTTTTAAGACTTTTAGCCTCATATTTATCTTTATAATTCATATTTCCTAATGTTTCATATTTTCGGTTTGGCTTTCCAGGCAGCACATCACAAAATTTTATTTAACTATGTCTTCCTTTGGGATTCTGTCCGCTGCTTGCCTTTCCTTAAGCTATCAACAGATTTTCCAGCTTCTCAGAAAAGCCTTTCCTCTTTCCAGTTTTTCACTAACGAGATGTAAAGATGGTTTTATTTTAATTTTCTTAAGCTAAGAATATTATTTCTTGTGTCTCGGGAGAAATTTCGCCTCTTCTTTCTTTTAACCAAAATGGGATGATGCAAAAACTCGTTATTAGCCTCTCCTGCGGAGCGCAGTAAGCTTCCTGTTCACACTCATCGCTACTTTGAGCCCGAAAAGTATCCAGCTCATTAGAATAAAGCGATGCGGAAAGAACAAACTTCAAGAAACTTGAAAGGTTTATCATCACTTGCTCTGAACCAGATAAATAATTAATTGAGGAGTTCGTTCACTTATCGCCTGAGACAAAACACAAAGAAGAGAAAATATTAAACGACTTCGATATTTCGCCAGCCGGTCACAACACAAAATCTGGTGAAATTTCCTAATTTGAAATATTTCCTTTCTCTCAGAGATTCCCGCAACATATTGTTGTGTATTTCACGATTTCACTTTCCATTTCCTGTTATATCGTAAACCCCACTCCTCTCCCAAATCTCTCTCTCTCTCTCTCTCTCTCTCTCTCTCTCTCTCTCTCTCTCTCTCTCTCTCTCTCTCTCTCTCTCGCTGGCTCGCTCTCTCGTTCTCCCTCTTATACGCCCAGTTTGCTCTTCACAACGTCAATTCTATTCCAATTTACTTGCGAGCCTCACTCTCGTTCCTCCGTTCTCCTTTCCCGCATCATTAATCATTTACGTGTCCGTGAACACCTTCCCTGCATCAAATTACCCAGGTAGGTAGAGCGGTAACCTCATTAAGTGGCGGTTGTACAGCAGCAAAACCCGCAGCTTGCCGGCCCATTAAGCTCTTGAACAAGCCACTATAACACCGAACACGCGACCCGGAAAAAGGCTGTCTGATGCGGCTCTGCTTTCCCAAAAATACAAATCGTGAACATGTCCAAAGTTCAGTATATGTGAGGATACAAAAAGAGGAAGAGGAAGAGGAAGAGAAGGACGAAGAGTAGGAGGAGGAGGAGGAGGAGGAGGAGGAGGAGGAGGAGGAGGAGGAGGAGGAGGAGGAGGAGGGAATGGAGTATAATCTGCAGATACAACTTTATTTTTAATCCGTGTGTGTGTGTGTGTGTGTGTGTGTGTGTGTGTGTGTGTGTGTGTGTGTGTGTGTGTGTGTGTGTGTGTGTGTGTGTGTGTGTGTGTGTGTGTGTGAATAAGTGTAAGGAGAAGGTGGAAAGAGGGAAAGTGGCGGCAGGTGCGAATAAGATGCTTTCCCTTCGTTAGAAAAAAGACTAGAACTAATGATATCCTTTACCTGCTGGCGTCGCCCTCGTTCTGCCCCAGCACACTACACGCGGAGGACGACGACGAGGAGGAGGAGGAGGAGGAGGAGGAGGAGGAGGAGGAGGAGGAGGAGGAGGAGGAGGAAGAAGAGCCTCACCTGCAGAACAATCAATGCAGCAATATGAACACGAACACTAACGGGAAGAGTTTTCGTAATATCAAAACTTCTACTAATTGCTCCGGTCACAGTAGCTCAAGCAAGACACTTCACCCAGTTACGAATGGAAATGACCGCGCTATATTCTCTCTCTCTCTCTCTCTCTCTCTCTCTCTCTCTCTCTCTCTCTCTCTCTCTCTCTCTCTCTCAGATTCAGATACACACACACAAACTCGTATATATACAATTTGCAAACACGTTCCTCCTGTCTTGCTCCTTCTTTTCCTTCCCCCAAATCCTCCCGAACACACGGCCGGGTTTCTCCAACATGACAGCTTAGCCAATATCTTCTCCATCCTGTCGCACCTCCACCCTGCCGCCTTGCCTCTCACTCTTGCACTCCTTCCTATCATGGTTTTCTCTCGCTCTATCCCAGCTTTCCTTCTGTCATGTTTTTCTTTCCTCTTCTTTGCTCTCTGTCTCTGTCTTTGCTACTCCCCAGAGGCCTTATGTCGGTCTCAGGAAAAGAGGGTCTTGCTAGTGTCACCTGCGCCCCGAGGGTATACTGTGGAGGTGTTATTGAATAGCTTGTGGTTCTCAGGGATTTTCTTGACGAAGGCAATGCGTGTTTTGAGGCGCGTACATAAATAAATAGATAGATAGATAGATAGATAAACAGATAGATAGACTGACAGACAGGCAGATAAACAGACAGGTAGACAGACTATCAGAAAGACAGGTAGGTGTTAATGTAGCTTAACAACGTTGAGGTGTTTATTTGGGCAGTGTGTGTGTGTGTGTGTGTGTGTGTGTGTGTGTGTGTGTGTGTGTGTGTGTGTGTGTGTGTGTGTGTGTGTGTGTGTGTGTGTGTGTGTGTGTGTGTGTGTGTGTGTGTGTGTGTGTGTGTGTGTGTGTGTGTGTGTGTGTGTGTGTACAATTGATCTAGGCATGCATAATGTATCGCCGAGAAATTCATATTATGGACAGTTTCGCTTAAATTGACTTACAAAACTGCTATAGTCTGACACACACACACACACACACACACACACACACACACACACACACACACACACACACACACACACACACACACACACACACACACACAAACGCAACACCATTAGAAACGCGCGACGTCTGTAAAATCCTATGCACCACAAGACGTATTCCTCGACGCCTCAGGCCATAGAGCATCATTAGCAAGGCTCTCGGTACACCCCGGCGCCGCTGCTCTCCACCCCCCTCCACGACTAACAAGCAGTGAGGTGAACACGACCAAGGCCAACAAAAGTCCTCCAGGTTATTCCATTTGGACACGAATACAAAACGTCTTTTTATTTCTACGGGTTTCTGGCGCACGAAACTTTTATCTACGAAATTCACTACGATATGGCGTCCTGTTCTCGCCTTCAAAGTGCTTCATTGTAGGAAAAAATGGCTTGATTCGTCCTCTATTAAACGTCAAATGCGTATTTCCTCTCGCGTCTCGGGTCTGAAGGAAGCTGCATTTTCTTTTCCCTTTCTCATATAGGAGCGGAGGCGTCCCGTAGGGTAAAGTTTTCCTATTCTAGTCGACGAGGCGGAGCGTGTTGAAAATACACTCCATGTTTTGTGAAGGCAAGAAAGAGAGGTAGGCGCTTATGTCGAGGCCAATGGAAAGACGTAACGCCGGAGGGAGGGAGGGAAGGAGGGAGGGAGGAATAAGTGGTGAGAAGATGAGGAGTCCAGAGAGTAATAATCAGAGGAACGGAGGAACAAATTAGAAATGGGGTAAAAAATGTGATGAATGGAAATGAAGGAGGGGAAGGAAATTAGATGACACGGAATAATATATGTAACGCAAATGAGCGAGAGGAAAAAAAAGAAATAAGTGGAGACTAAAGTGGAAATGAGGAATTGTGAAGCTCGTAAGCGGACATGAGCTAAAATGAGGGAACAGAAAGAGGAAAAGAATTGAACTGACGTGAAAATAAGAGACGCGCGAGGAAAATATGGAAAAAAGTAAGGCAAGGAATGTAGTAAAATAGATCAAGCAGGTAAAAGAAATGAAAAAAAAAATGAAATAATAAATAAATAGTTAAAAATAGACAGAAGGAAAAAATGCATATGAATGCGGCAATTACAACAGCGCAATAAGAGAAAAAGAAGGAAACTTGGATGAGCAAAATTAAAGATAAACTTAAAAATATTGCATGCACTCTGAGAGAACAAAGGGAAACAGAACAAAGCACGTAAATATAAAGAAAATTACTGAAATAAAACAATAAACATAAGATCAGAGACGCATCTTGGAATACGGCGACAGACAGACAGAGACGGACGGACAGACAGACAGAAAAGACCCCAGGGGAAGATGGAGAAGAAGGCGAAGAGGGATAGAAGAGATGGATCAAAGGAGACACACATACGTATACATTTACAAGCGCAAACACCGCTACTGAAGCCAAACGCGCGCTAATCCATCCACAAGGGAGTCACAAGCTTTCAAAATGGTTCTATGTTCGCCGCCCTCTCCCTGTGTCCCCTTGCGCGCCGAGTCAGCAGCTTAATCTGAACCTAATATTACTGTTACTCTTCCGACAAACAACGGGATTTTCCTAAAGGTAAGAGGATTTCCCCCTCGCCTTTACCGCAAACTTGTTATCATTTCTTCCCATTAAGTTCGCTAACACCGGAGTCTTACGGAGGTTTAGTGCTGTTTTTACGGCTGATCAGGACAACGCCTCGACGAAACGGAACTTTGAAAGAGGCTTACAAAAAAAGGGAATAGGAATGAGAAGAGTTTGTGAGGGAGGTTATCTTCCCTTCCTTCCTAGACGAGTAAAGGTGAATGCTGCCATAAACTATGATGCGCGGCTGCTATTTCCCTCCTGCGCCGTGTGTGTGTGTGTGTGTGTGTGTGTTGAGCCACAGCGCCCGGCTCCCCGCAGCACATTACTGGCAATGAGCCATGAGGGTAAAACTGGAAAGCCAACTAAACATCTGCACAGGAACAGCCTCTTGTACCCTGCATGCCTGCCCACTCCTGAGGCCCTTAACTCTCTCTCCACGAGGCTCCTTCATTTATGCATGCTGAGAGAGAGGACGTCAACAGCAAGATTTCATTGCTGTATTTAATTATACTAGATTTGGGTACATGTATTTTAAAACAAGGCGTGATGATAAAGAAGAGAAATACAGTCCGCGGGAAATAATGAATGTGGATAGTAATGATAATAATAATGACAATAATAATAATAATAATAATAACAATAATGATGATAATAATAATAATAATAATAATAATAATAATAATAATGATAATAATAATAATAATAAAAAAGCAACTCCAATACTGAATAGAAATAGCTTTTACCTGACAAACACCTCGTGGTTGAAGAACAATGAAGGTAGTACAGCTCCAAATTACCAGTATTAGTTTCCGGTACTGTTACTGTCATTACCGCGTTGCTTCATTGCCGTTACCGCCGCAGAAAGAAAAGAACGGAGGACAAATGTGAGAGGAAAGAGTTTAACCAACAAAGGTCTGGCTGAGGTAACGAACCCAAGGCATAACATGATCAGTCGAGCGTAAAGGTGAAAATCTAAGTATAACAATATGAGGTAAAAAATATATACTTCTTTCTACTCCATATCGATTTTGACCTTCAGGAAAAAAAAAAAAAAAAAAAGACACATTTTCTCTGCTTCACGGTTTTAACATTGTTTCTCTCTCCCCTTTTTTCTTCTCCCCACCAACACACACGTCGCCGGCCACCCTTGAATTTCTCCCCGCCCACGGCCGTCCACAGTGCCGCCCCGGAATGTGTGGGTGGTGTCGGAGGGCAGGACGGTGACCAGCGTGGTTGGACCTTACCGGGAGAAGGACTACGCCACGCTCACCTGTCTGGCCAGAGGGGGTAAGTCGCACAGGGCAAGGGACGGGAAAGGGAAAGCGAAGGTTAGGAAAATGTGTGTGATGTGTGTGATGTGTTTCCCTCGCATCCCCATCTTGTATTTCTCAGTGCTGCTGTATTTCATGTGTTGTTTGTCGCCCTTTCTTCTTTTCCGTGTTGTTATCTGTGACAATTTCTAAATTCACTTATTTATCTTCTGTGTTCGCTCTAGTTTATCTCTCAATGATTTAAAAGTTTGTTGTTGTTTTCTTCTAGTTCCATTTTTCTATTTTCACTCCTCGTACCTGTCTCTGTTTGTCGTCCTCCTGGATTTATGTTTGTTTACTCTCTCTCTCTCTCTCTCTCTCTCTCTCTCTCTCTCTCTCTCTCGCATATACCATCCTGGAGTTGTTAGTTTGCCAATCTTTTTTTTCTTTATATTCCAATTTCAAAAGCGTTGCATGTACCTCCCCCCCCACACACACACACACACACACACACACACACACACACACACACACACACACACACACACACACACACAGATAAAGGCAGGTTCGCACTCACGCACACAGCCCTCTACCGTCTCAGTGCACAACAAGAGCGACGGTAAGAAGCCATTTCTATTCCGCTCAGCACCAGAACACGAGATGGCGAATTCCCTTCTCGCTTGTCCCGTCATGACAGACACACTCTTGGAAAAGGACACGGCCAACACACGCCTCCTGAAATTGATTTAAATGCAAGGACACACACACACACACACACACACACACACACACACACACACACACACACACACACACACCGGGATGAATGTTTGGAATATGCTTTGTTTATGTTTAGTGACACTACATTGTACACTAAAACGTTTCCTGCCTTTTATATTGGATATGTGTGATAGTGATACGTGTGTGTGTGTGTGTGTGTGTGTGTGTGTGTGTGTGTGTGTGTGTGTGTGTGTGTGTGTGTGTGTGTGTGTGTGTGTGTGTGTGTGTGTGTGTGTGTGTGTGTGTGCACGCGCGCTAAAACACTAACGTAAACACTAAATTTATCTTAGGAACACACTACAAAATCCACCTTCAGGGATGTGGTTTCTTTCTTTCTTCACACACAAAACCAAATGACTTGAGTTTACAGTAATAAATTTTCTTGCGCCTCGTTTCCCATTTTTCTGTAGCCTCTGAAGGTGTTTAGAATGCTTCAGTTCATCCTAAATTGTCCTTTTTTGGTGTGCTGTGAGTTATAGACTGTGTTACGAAAGGTGCTGCTGTGTTTGGATGCTGCACCGAGTTTTCCAGCAAAGCATTAGGGTGTCTTGGGGGAACAAATCTGCTAGTGCGTGAAACAGTTTGCATAATTTAATTCAAAACCCTGAAGGCTGAATTTTAAACTGCTCCTTATTCCACCTCATCCCTCCTTCCTTTCCTACCCCCCCGGCATTCTTCACCGTATCTTCTAAACATTTGCCTACTCCTCATCTCTTCCCATTTCTGCTTCTCCGCCTTTCACATTCCCCTAATTTCCTTTTCCCTTTCTCTCTCTTGTTTCTTCCTCCTCCGATTTTCCTTCCTTACAATCTTACTTTCTCTCCGCCTCCTTGAAACATCGGTCCAATTTTCATCTATTTCCTCTTTCTTCAACATTATCCCTCGCTCATTTCCTGTTATTCTCTCCCTCTTTACCCTTCAAACACGTCTCTTCTTGTTCATTCTCCCCTTAAATATTCTTCTTATTTGTTTTTTTCTTCCGCACTTTTCTATTCCCCTTTTTCCTCTCCCTTCGCTTGACAACATCCCTGGTCTTGTTCATCGCCCCCCAAACGCTTCCTTTTCTCTTTTTCTACCACTAAACATTTATTCTCTACTGTTGTTCGCCGTCTTTCCCTAAACATTTTCTTTTTCTTTTCCTCCCATGCACCCATCAACATTCCACTACCCTCTTGTCCATCTTCACCCAAACACCTTTCCTTTACCCTTCCATAACCCTAAACATCATTCTCCCTCTCCTTCGTCCTCTCTCGAACAATTCCCCTTTCCTCCTCCGTATCTCTTAAACACACCTCAATTGTTTACTCCACGAAACACGTTCCTCTTTTCACCGCAAACTGTTTACTACACCCACTCCTCATCCTTCCTTTCTTTTCTATCCCTCCCCCGTTCCCCTCCCACAGGATCTCCGCCCCCACGCATCCTTTGGTACTTTGGGGATCGTCTCATTGATAGTCAGATGGACGAAGACCCAACAGACAATATGCTCCGGCCGGGACCCACCAACACGCTTCTTCAGGGGTCTCACACGGAGCCTGCTCGCGCTAATACGCTCACTTTGGGGCCCTTCACCCGCAGTGACCTCAAACGGCTGGTGACGTGTGAGGTTACCAACACCAACCTCACCTCACATCTCAGCGCTGCCGTTATGATCGATATGAACCGTGAGTAACGTGTGTGTGTGTGTGTGTGTGTGTAGAAAAAGAAAGAATGGTTTAGGAAAAATATGAATAAAAGAAGGAAAAAAAAAGATGGTGGTGGTGGAGGTATTGACAGTAGTAGTAGAAGCAGTAGCAGTAGCAGTAGCAGTAGCACTAGCAGTAATAGTAGAAGAAGTGGTAGTAAAAGCAGTAATAAAGTTAGTAGTAAAAGTAGTATTAAACGTGGTCATAGTTCTTATAAGTTGTTTTGTTGTGCTGTAGGAAGTCTCGATGGCGTTCCCGCTAGTGTTCCTCGCCTCGTGTCTTCTGTTCATGAAGGCGACCATGCAAGCATTCATACCATTTAGGATTCCTTTTCTTAGACAGCTACACCGGCGGCAATGTGAATCTCGGGCGAGTAATTTCCACAGCATTCCAACATAACCTGCTACAATTAATTAAACATGGCGACATAGCTGCGCATCACGACACCTTCCCAAGACATCCCCGCTTAAACTGTAAGAATCATGACACGCTGCTAGAAACGCCGGCTCGTCAAAACATTCCACGACTTTTACAAATTGAGTAACTGAGTCTGTGTTCTGCTCAAGCTTGTATCATCAAACGACACAGATTTTTATAACAAGTATTTGCAAAGACCATGGTGATATTTAGCCAGGTTTTAAAGACGTGTTTTTTTAATGGATGGTACAGAATCAATGGCAATGAAAACACACTTGAAAGTCGTAGAATTAACTTCCATTACAGTCAATTTGTCAATGAAAACCCCCTTGAAACTAATATTAACTTTCTCTACAGTAAGTTTGTCAATAAACATCCCTGAAGGTCATATTATTTCTACTACACAGTGAATTTGTTAATGAAAACACCTTTGAAAGTCACAATAACTTCCACTACAGAGAATTTGTCAATAAACACCCTTGAAAGTAACAGTAACTTCCCAATACAGCGATTTAGATGTTCAATTAAGACGTAAAATGTTTCAGAGCACGGTACAACTTTAGTGTGACAACGCAGCGACGTAAAAATCCATCCAGAAATCTGCAATCATCGCTCACGACCTGCAGGCGCCATTAACGGAGAAATAATCTATCTTCCAATACACCTCTAGTGGCCTGAAGCACCCTCGCGTACATTACATGACCCAAACGTGTCCCAGAATAGCTCGGAGCCTCTCACCTCACCTCATAACCTGTCCGGATGCTGTAGCTCCTCACTCTCTCTCTCTCTCTCTCTCTCTCTCTCTCTCTCTCAGCTTCACCTACCCATCAACACGCTCTTCCCACACTACCAGAAAGAAGGCGGAGTTCTACAGGATCGAAGGCACATGATGGTGGTCGTTTAGGTTGACTGAAGGTCGGACTAAAGGAATGACTGGCAGCGAGAGGTGCATTTCTCCTCGTTATTGTGCGTAATGCTGGTGTTGTTAGCAGTAATGCGAGAATACATATACCGACGTTCCTATGTATGGGATAAGCGCTTAGTGACGTTGGTCTGTATCATGTCGAGAGATTGTTTTCCGCTCAGGATGTTACGATATTTATTCATTAGACATCAGGCAACTAACACGAATACTATCACTACTATAACAATACTGCTTCTATTACAAAAGCTCCAACTACTACTACTACTACTACTACTACTACTACTACTACTACTACTACTACTACCACCACCACTATACTAAAACGACCACGACTACTACCACTCTTAGTACTGCAACGACTACTGATACGAGCGCTATAAAGGAAGGCTCAGGATGATCGTCACCATAACCCCATTTCCGTCGGGCCTAACTTGCCTCCCCCGCCGTAGACAATTCAGTGTAAGCGCGCCATCCAGCAGCGTGGGAAGCAATGAGGTGAGTTTTAGAGACCTTCGTTCCTCTGTAAATACAATCTCTCTCGCGCAAGGTCGAGTAATGAGGAGTGCTTTATGGAGCAGTGAGACCGTGGCGTCCTGAACCTCCAGCGACGTCCACCACCGCTTCAAGGGAACAGATGGGAAAGAAAGGCCGACGGAAAGCTACTCAGTGAATTAGCCAGAGAGAGAGAGAGAGAGAGAGAGAGAGAGAGAGAGAGAGAGAGAGAGAGAGAGAGTTATAATGCACTCATATTTCATTAAGAGGTTACCTTTTTAAGTACTCATTGTAATACCATTGAATTTCAATAAGTGTTACAAACTTGCTTCCAACTCCTCGCCTATGCTACGTCTCGAGACTCTGAGCATGTCAAAGGCTCCCTCTTACTTCCTACTAAGGCTCTTTCCTCTAATTCCCCTAAGCGGCTCCCTCTTGCTTCCCTTTAAAAACCCTTCACGCACCGTAAAAGCTCCAACTCCCAGCGTTCCTTACGTACAAAGAGCTTCTTCCACTGCTCTTCTAAGGCTCTCGCTCTAGAATCCTGTACTGCTGCTCCTTCATAAGCATCACTCTCCATCTCGCTTTCATCACCTCCTCTCCTCACTTCCTTCTGTACGTTTCCCAACATTTTCCTTCACGTTTTCTCCTCTCCTAACCACTTAATTCTTCCCTTCTGTGGGTCTTCTTACTATTATTTTCCTTCATGCTTTCTTCACTACCTCTTCTCACTATTTCCTTCCTTCCTTCTGTACGTTTCCCAACATTTTCCTTCAAGCTTTCTCCTCTCCTATCCACTTAATTTTTCCCTTTCTGTGCCTCTTCTAACCATTATTTTCCTTCTTGTTTTCTTCACCACCTCTCCTCATCATTTATTTCCTTCCTTCTGTATGTTTTCTATAATCTTCCTATTGTTTCTCATTTCCAAACCTCTTATTTCATTCTTCTGTGCCTCTTCTTATCATTATTTCACTTCGTTTTTCTTTTTCTCTCCTCAGCAGTTATTTTGTTCCTTTTCTCCCTTTTCTAATATCGACTAGTAAATTCATGTTTTTATTATGTGTCTCTTCTAACATCTAGTCTACTTCACTCTTTCCTATGTGTCTCTGCTAACGATGAATTTCCTTAGTTTTCTTTTCGTGCCTCACTTTTTCCTTCATGCGTTCCTGTGCACCTATTCTTGATTCTTCTTTTTTTTTTTTCTGTCTTATTAAACCACCTTCAAGATTCATTCAGTGCCTCTTCTAACAATTGCCTTCCTTCACGCTTTATTGTGCGCCTCTTCCAATTACCATTTCTCTTCCTGTCTTCTTTTGTGTCTCTTTCATGCAACAATTCTCTTAATACCTTCCTCTGTGCATCTTTTAACCATTATTTCTACTTCTGTAACCCCGATCTGCCTCCATCTTCCCTCCTGCCTGTTTAATTCGCCTTCCTTTGTCTGCATTTCAGTGGAGCCCTTGAGTGTACGACTGCTAGCACCGGACGAGCCTCTAAGTTACGGTCGAGAGTACGAGGTGGTGTGTGACGTGAGGGGTTCAAGGCCGCCTCCTACTATCACATGGTGGAAAGGAACATCACGCGTCCAGGGAGCGAGGGAGACGGTAGGTAGAGAATTGTGAAGCGTGGCAGTGCTTTGGGAGTCGCAGGTGTGATGGAATGGATGGGCTGGTGCGGTAGTGTGGTGTGTCGAGGTGAGTTGTGTGAAGGCATGTAGTGTTTGTGCGCTGTGAGGCGAAAAACAGGATGATGAATGGAGATTGTGGAGTGGTTGATGTATAAGGCAGACAAAGCATGGCGTGACGCGAGGCAGTGCGATGGCATGCTGCGGTGAGGAATGTGTCAAAGTATGAGGTATATTGTGAGGTGAAAATATGCTAAGTGGCAGCATCAATCATATACGTGTGTCACTGATGAGTCAAAACTTCTCACCTGCTCATTCTCATTCCATCACTAACTAGTCTCCAGTCACTTCGCTAACTCGTTCCCCTCAAGGCGGTAACTTCATGTCCTTCCCTTGACTACCTGGCTTTGCTTCCCTTCCTCAGCCAGACACTCAATGCTCCCCACACAAACTCGCCAAACTCGTACTTACTCCGTTCTTTAACCTCAGAAACCCTCCCCTGCTAAATCCTTCCATCCCTTTACACCACACGACACTTTCCACTCGCATGTATCACTTTTTCTTCACATTTTTCTCTCCCTTAACCAGTATTTCCTCCACATTCTCTCCTTCCTTCCTCTTCATGGTCCTTAATGCTAAGTCTCCCTCGTCTTCCCTCGCTCCTTTCTTCCTTCCTCATGCTCCTTCTCCTTGTCTCTCCACATCCTCTCTTTTCTTCCTTGCTCTCGTTTCTCCTCCTCATCTCCGATTCCTTTCTCCTGTTTCTCTTTCTTACAAAGTCTTCCACGCTTCTCTACACCATCTCCTTCCTTTCTTCCTTCCTCAAGTTTCCCTTCCTTGTCTCTCGTTTCCCTCTCCTTCCATCCTTTTCCTCTCCTTCTCCCTCGTCTCTCTTGTTTCTTAACCTTTCCTCTCATTTATCTTCCTCGTCTCTCCTTCCATCTCCTTCCATGGTCCTGTGTTCCTCTCCCTCGCTAACTCGTCCTCGTCTCCCTCTCTCTCTTTCTCCTGACTGCTGCAGACGACGAGTGACGGCAACGTGACTACCTCCACCCTTACCCTGAAGCCAGAGCCACCTGACGACGGCACAAGCGTTACCTGTCGAGCAGAGAACCCAGCCACCGAGACCGTGCTGGAGCAGTCCCTGGCGCTGGTGGTGTATTGTGAGTATGATGGTGGTGGTGGTGGTGTTGGTGGTAGTAGTGGTGGGTGTGTGTTTGATGGCTATATGATTAATTCCAGTTCTGTTGTCGGTTCCTCTCTCTCTCTCTCTCTCTCTCTCTCTCTCTCTCTCTCTGTGTGTGTGTGTGTGTGTGTGTGTGTGTGTGTGTGTGTGTGTGTGTTTCACTGTTTGATCTGCTGCAGTCTCTGACGAGACAGCCAGACGTTACCCTACGGAACGAGCTCAGAGTTCATTATTTCCGATCTTCGGATAGGCCTGAGACCAGGCACACACCACACACCGGGACAACAAGGTCACAACTCCTCGATTTACATCCCGTATCTACTCACTGCTAGGTGAACAGGGGCTACACGTGAAAGGAGACACACCCAAATATCTCCACCCGGCCGGGGAATCGAACCCCGGTCCTCTGGCTTGTGAAGCCAGGGCTCTAACCACTGAGCTACCAGGTGTGTGTGTGTGTGTGTGTGTGTGTGTGTGTGTGTGTGTGTGTGTGTGTGTGTGTGTGTGTGTGTGTGTGTGTGTGTGTGTGTGTGTGTGTGTGTGTGAGCGGATGATATCTTATGAAACCTCTGAATGCCACACCTTAGCAAATCTCGACAGCTCTTGCCTAGTAAAGATATATACAAAGAAAAGCAAAGGACACAAATATGTAAAGCAAAAACATGATTCAAAGACGAGGGAAAAAAAAATATATATAAAAGTAAAATCACAGACAAAAATACTGGAAAGAGAACACGGAAAGAATTATGAGTAAAAATGTAAAGACACAATACAAGGGCGGAGCAGTAGAAAAGAAAAAAAGAAAAGAAAAAGGAAATATAAAAAAAAATTAACAAAACAGAGAAATTAAAAGAAAAAAATAATGAACGAATAGAAAACGAGAACGCTCCATTATGAAAGAAAACAACCAGAGAAAAAAAAAGAAAAGAAAAAAGAAAAAGACACAAAATTCCACTTCTCTAGTTAAACACGTGACACTTATTTTTTCTTTACCTCTTTCTCTATTCACTCATTAATCCATGCAGCTCCACCCGCCTCCTGCTCCGCCTCATGAATATTAAACACTCAACAGGGTTACGTTACACTGACTCAGGCGGGAAGGAAATTAATCGTATGGGTAACTCAGTAATATATTAACACAGAGACAAAAAATACAGCTCACCCTTGCTACTCACACCAACCAATTTATCACCTCTCTCTCTCTCTCTCTCTCTCTCAAGCAGTGACAAGGAAAAGGAAAGAGGGAAGGAGAAAGAGGGATGGAGGGAGGTTGGGTGAATAATACGAGGTGATGAAGAGAGGAAATGAAGGAGTAAATGAGATAATATATGAGAGAGGAGGTGGAAGGACGAGCAATAATAAGGGAAGAAAGGCAAGGGTAAGAGGAATGTGGAGAAGACACGGGGGAAGATTGAGACAAAGAAGAAAGAGAGAGAAATGCAATATAAATAAAGGGATGCTGGTCAAGGAAATAAAACAAATGAGTGAGGAATGTGAAATAACCCACGCGGAAGATAATGAAGAAGACAAATGGAAGGAAATAAAGAAGAAGAAGAAGAAGAAGAAGAAGAAGAAAAAAAAAAGATGCTTCTCCAACACAGAATAATAAATAAAGAAAAAAAAAATTAATGTTGTGTTCTGGATAACATTTTTCTAATTATCTCAGAATTGGATAGGCCTACATAATTGAGACTTTGTGAGATGAAAGACACAAGAGTGAGCTATCTCAACCTCACTCACTTTCTCTCTACCTCTAACCACACTCTCTAAAATGTGCAAAAAATAATGTTGTATCCAGTCAAAAAGATCAAATGACCGGAGCACATAACACGGAATTATGTAACAGCAAAACGAAGCAAAAAGAAACAAAACATAATAACAACAACGAAAATGGAGAAAACAAAAAGAAACAAAAGAAGAAAATATAAAAGACAGGTAAAAAACAAAGAAAAAATAAGAAAAAGTACTTCAAAATAGGAAAGAGATAGAGATAGATAGATAGATAGATAGATAGAGAGAGAGAGAGAGAGAGAGAGAGAGAGAGAGAGAGAGAGAGAGAGAGAGAGAGAGAGAGAGAGAGAGAGAGAGAGAGAGAGAGACCGGCAAAACAAAAGTAAATAAAAGAAAAGAAAACAAAGAATAAAACAAAACAGAAGTAAAGAATAAAAGAAAGGAGTGGAAGAAAAACGAGAGAGAGAGAGAGAGAGAGAGAGAGAGAGAGAGAGAGAGAGAGAGAGAGAGAGAGAGAGAGAGAGAGAGAGAGAGAGAGAGAGAGAAATAAGAGTAACAGGCTAAAGGAACTGAATAACAAATCCTAACTCTTCTCTTCTTGCTCTCCTGTCGCAGACGTGCCCGAAGCCAGAGCCAAGCTGGGCACCTCCCTGCAGGCGGGCAAGATCAAGGAGGGCGATGATGTGTACTTCGAATGCACAATACAGGCCAACCCGAGGGCGTACAAGGTTATCTGGCAGCACAACGTGAGTGTAGTGGTGTGTGTGTGTGTGTGTGTGTGTGTGTGTGTGTGTGTGTGTGTGTGTGTGTGTGTGTGTGTGTGTGTGTGTGTGTGTGTGTGTTTATTGGAAGAAGAGAAGCTGGTCAAGGGCAACAGAAGATTGCCAGTTCCCCTAGAGATAATGAGAGTTAGCCAAAAGTGTGTCTTGAAATCTCCTGTGTGTGTAGGAAGATGGAAATGTGTGTGTGTGTGTGTGTGTGTGTGTGTGTGTGTGTGTGTGTGTGTGTGTGTGTGTGTGTGTGTGTGTGTGTGTGTGTGTGTGTGTGTGTGTGTGTGTGTGTGTGTGTGGCTGGTATTCATTTATCGTTAGTACAAAACTGTTATTCAATTTAGTATCGTCCAGTTAACTATATCATAAGTCATGGTTGATACGTATACCAATAATGTCTATATTTTTTCTCTCCTCCTCCTCTTTCTCTTTCTCCGTCTCTTTCTCCCCTCCTATCTCTTATCCTCTCCTCTTCTCAACTCCTTGCCCTGAACCTCATCCTGTTTGTTCACAACTCTTTCACATTCTTCTTTCTCCTTTTGTTCTCAACTCCAATGCTTTCTCATCCTTTCCTTTCATCTTAACTCATTCTCCCTCTCCCACTTCGTCTGCAACTCCTCCTACTCCTCCTCCTCGTCGCCTCACAGGGTCAGCTCCTGCAGCATAACATCACGGCGGGAATCATCGTCAGCAACCAGAGCCTCGTGCTGCAGAAGGTGTCCAGGAGGCACGGGGGTCGCTACTCCTGTTCCGCCTCCAACATTGAAGGGGACGGCGTGTCTGAGGCTGTCACTTTGGACATCAAGTGTGAGTGTGGCGGTGTTTTGTTTCTTCCGCAGGAGGAGGAGGAGGAGGAGGAGGAGGAGGAGGAGGAGGAGGAGGAGGAGGAGGAGGAGGAGGAGGAGGAGGAAAAATAGGTTTGAGAATTTTTTTCTGCTTTTTTCTTTCCTATTCTTATTTTCTTCCCTATTTTGTTTCTGTCCTCACGTCCAGTTCTTCTTTCTTCTTGGCTTTTCTCTCTCTCTCTCTCTCTCTCTCTCTCTCTCTCTCTCTCTCTCTCTCTCTCTCTCTCTCTCTCACACCATAATTTTTTTCGCCACCTTATCAGTAACATATTTTCCTCCTCCTCCTCTTCCATCATCTCATATTTGTTGTCGTCTGGTGGCTTCGTTCTATTTCTCTTCCCTTTCTTCTGTCCCCTAATCTTTTCCCTCCTCCTTCTTCTCCTCCTCTTTTTCTTTTTCTTCCGTCTAATCCTAACACACTTCGAGGCTCGTTTTCTAAAAGTCTTATACTTAATCTGCCTTACTGAGGAAAAAAGCAAGGTATATTCATGGGAAGTAATGAAAGAACTGCTTATGCTTCATTAGATTATAAAAAAAAAAGTGGCGAGAGGCTAAAGATAAGTTTGCTCTTATTAGCTACAGCCTTGGAACGATAACTAAGAGAGAGAGAGAGAGAGAGAGAGAGAGAGAGAGAGAGAGAGAGAGAGAGAGAGAGAGAGAGAGAGAGAGAGAGAGAGAGAGAGAGAGAGAGAGAGAGAGAGAGAGAGAGAGAGAGAGAGAGAGAGAGAGAGATGGAAGAACAGCTTGGCTTCTAGAAACACGCTACAATAAGAGAGCGGAGCAAAGTGAAGGAAGGGAGGAGGAGGAGCAAGAGGAATGGAATGAAGCAATATAAATCAAAGAGAACAAAGTATGGTGCGAGAAGTGAGAGACTGAATAACTTGTTGTCAAGAAGGAGTTTTCGGAAAAGCGGCCGAGTCCCTCTTCACTCTTGCTGAAGGAGTTTTAACGAACAGCAAGCAGTCTGCGGAAAATAGTGCAAAGACGAGGCGGCCACAAGAGAGGCAGGCGCAGGAGTGAGTGTCATTAAGATGCATCAAACGGCCTCCCACCTGATCACAGTAAGATGCGGCACAGGAGGACGGCGCCTCGGGGACGTCGGCGTGAAAAAGGATCCCTCAGTTGCGGATCTAACAGCTCCTCCTCTTCTACCTCCACCCACCGCAAGCATCACTCTTAATCGACAGCTGCTGCGCTCAGCTGTGGTGAGGCAGACGCAGCTGCTGTGAAGATAATAATCCAGACTGGCCGCTGCTGGTGAGGCTAAGACCAGCTGCCGCCCGCGTTCCCCAGCCCAAGCAATATGGCTTTTTTATCGCCCGAATGCCCCTCTCCTCATGCGTTACACATGGCTACAGATCTTTTCACAGCACGTAAAGCAATACTATGCAGTCTTACATTGCCAGGATCCCAGCGGTGCTTTAGTTTGCAAGACGCGCACGTGCTACACACACACACACACACACACACACACACACACACACACACACACACACACACACACACACACACACACGTCAATGCTGCCAGAATCAATCAACATAAAGGTGGCAGCCGCCAGCCTCAATCCACGTGCCTGAAGCGGATGCTTAATATTGCCTAACCGGGCTGATGTGGTGGGGCGTGAGTGGCGGGAGTGGGGCAGGTGATTACGGTGGGAGAAGGGAGAAGGGCGGTGCATCCTGTGGTGGCGGGAACAGCTGTGTCTTGGCCTACTCTGGCCATAGAGGGAAGGAAGGATACATAAGACTTGTTAAATATTCCAAAGTTTGATGCTGCCACGGAGAGGTTTAGCAAGCCTCTGGGCAGGAAAGCCAGTCTCATCCCAACTTAAACTACTTAAACTAAATAAAAACAAAATTACAGAAGCGTCTAATCACTCACCTCTGTTTGAGGGGAAGGGAGTAGTAAGAACATTGAACAATCATTAAAGTAGCAATATTATCCTCTGTCTTCTTGGTTCATCCCTCTTCTGGTCGGCCCCGCGCCTCCTACCTGTCCGCCTCCCGCCTCCTTTATGGCCTTACAAAAGCCTTCGCGTCATCCTCACATTTCCTAAAGATAATGGAAGGTTTCTAATACACTGCCTTTGTCCTCGCAACCTCCCTTGTCCTCTTTCCGTCCCTTTCCGTTCCACTCTTCAAGGCTTCCTCCCCATCTTCCTTCACTCTTCAGCTTCCTTCAGTATCACCACGGTTTCAGGACAATATTCTCTCCCCCTTCACTCCCTTTCTTTCATTCCTCGTACAGAATTCAACACGTGTCCTTAATTGCATAACTTCTCTCTGATTGCATTCTGGTTGTATATACGTGTTTCGTGTTTCTTGCACCCGTTTAGTTTTCTCTCAGCCTATCCCCGTTAACTTTTTCGCCGTTTTTGAATTCTTCGTGTGCATTCCACGCTTTTCTTTCTTTCTTTTTTACACTTTTTTTTCTCTCTCTCTTCCCTTGTGTGCGCCTCGTGTCTTTCACGTTTTCTATTTGGTGTTTTCTCTCCATATCCTCCCCCCCCCCACAGGACTGTATCTTGCGCCCCTTCTCCAATTTCTTTCGTGTACACAGCTTGAGTATTCGTGCTTTTTTTTCTTTTTCCCTCCCGGTGCAGAAGTGTGTGTGTGTGTGTGTGTGTGTGTGTGTGTGTGTGTGTGTGTGTGTGTGTGTGTGTGTGTTGACGTTTCCCATTTCACACGTCCTCGACCGCATCACTTGAGTACTTCCGGCTGGCTTCTCCGGTCGGCTGCCCATCCAGTCCACGCCTCCTCCTCCTCCTCCTCCTCCTCCTCCCATTTCCATCCTGACCGTCCCATTCGTCTCCCCACATGTAGCAGCACGGCAGCCTTTTTCCTCACTTCACCTCTCCTCTTTCCTCCTCCCTCTTTCCGTCCTTTGGCCATCCCTTGCCCTCCTAACACATTGTATAATTTCTTTCCTCACCTCTCCCTTAAGTTTCCTCCCTATGATACTGCGCCTCACTAATCCCTCAATCCTTCCTCTCATAACTTGCTATCCCCGCATCCTTCCTTACCAACCTTTTTATTGCTTCCTTTGTAACGCACCCCGCACTTCCCCCTTTAAACGCCCTCCAGTGACCTGTCTTTCCTCGCACCTCCCTCCTCCCCTTCTCAGTCATCCCCTTTTAGACAACTCCCCTTGGCTGCCTGGCTCTCCCCTCCTGGTCTTCCCCTTCCTCCCCCGCAATCGTGTCCAGTTTTCCAGTTTTTCCCCTCGCCACCTGACTCCCTCGCCACTCTTCTCCCTCGCCAGATGCTCCCGTGTGCTCGCCCGGCCAGATAACTACGTACGGTGTGGCGCGAAACGAGGACGCAGAGGTGACGTGTCGAGTAGCGGCCAACCCCACAGCCACGGGTTTCAAGTGGACCTTCAACAACACTGCGGACACCATTGACGTGCCGCACGGACGCTTCACCTCAGAGCCTACCTACAGCATCATCACCTACACGCCAGTCACGGAGCTCGACTACGGCACACTGCTTTGCTGGGCGGAGAATATCATTGGGACGCAGAAACAACCGTGTCTCTTCCACATTGTTCCTGCGGGTAAGTTACTGTGCGTCTCTCTCTCTCTCGTAGTGTGTTTGTTTCTGAGTATCTCTTGCTCTCTCTCTCTCTCTCTCTCTCTCTCTCTCTCTCTCTCTCTCTCCATTGCATCTGTCTCCGTCAGAAGTGTTCTTTCTTGGCTTCTTTTTCTTTCTATCTGTATCTGATCGTGTTTCTGTTTGTTTCACTGGTTTCTCTCTCTCTCTCTCTCTCTCTCTCTCTCTCTCTCTCTCTCTCTCTCTCTCTCTCTCTCTCCTTTAGTTTTCTTATATGAAATCTACAGAACAGTAATTGTTGACTCCGAAAAGATTATTTCATTTACTCTGTCTCTCTCTCTCTCTCTCTCTCTCTCTCTCTCTCAAGTTTTGTTCAGACAGTAACTAGAAAAGTGTAATATCAGATTCCAAAAAGATACTGATTTTATTTACTCCTCACCATCCTCTCTCTCTCTCTCTCTCTCTCTCTCTCTCTCTCTCTCTCTCTCTCTCTCTGTATCGTTGGAGGCGGTTTACAGTTCATTGTTTTATTCGCTGTTCTATTGGTTTCTTTTAGCGGGCATTATTCATTTTTTTCTTTTTTCAATGGGACGTATTCTGCGCATTTTTACCTGTCTTCCTTTGTTCGGGAGCTTTCACTGGAGTCTTGCACTTTTCGTTATTCTATCATGCCATAATTATCATCCTTCTGATCGAGAACAAATATATTTTCTTCTTTTTCTTTAACCAGAGATCTTTTGTGGTCTCGGCATCAGGGAATCTCAATATCTGCTTCTTTCTGAGTGTCTGTGATGATTTTTTTTTCTTCTTGTGTTCTGTTCATGTCATCGTTTATTCCCTGCTGTCGCGGTCTATCCTCGTGACCTGGGTGAGGTTAGGTTAAGTAAAGGATTAGGAATTCTTGTTTTCTCTTTCCTTTTTTTTTTTTTTACCTCTCTCTCTCTCTCTCTCTCTCTCTCTCTGAAGTTTTTCCATGTTCTGTTCCTGTTGCTGTTCATTGTCTATGTGCATTGTTTCTCGCCCTCGTCGCCTCTCGTTATCGCACATGCCAGACGAATATCACATCGTCGCATTGCAAAAGATGCTGTTCTGTCAAATATTTCTCAGAGGTATGACTGCGCATGTGTCAAAGCATTTCCTAGTGTAAGCCCAAGTTTTCTTGTTGATGCAGGAGAATGTGTTGCAAAAAAGGCTCCCTCTGTGGTATGTTTGGAGAGGAATGCACGAGCTAAACTTTGAGTACTATACACGAAGGAGACGGATTTCTGTAAATGTTCCTTATTTTTTGGTTTTATCATTGAAAAAAATGCAATTATATGACGGGAAGTTTGGCGGGATGCTCGTGCTTCCATATTGAGATTGAAGCAGACACACCAAGTCCAATCCTCTGCGGTACGTATATTCTGAAGGTGACTTTGACTGATTTTATACAACAGCGCCTCTTTCTCCCTCCGGCGCTCTCTCATGTTCCCAGCTCAGATTTTTTTCCCAGCGTAACCGGAGCACAGTGCTCCTAAACACAATTGTCATGTTTTGGAGGATGTACTACCTTTCTGAATTAAAAAATAATAGGTAAAAAAAAAAAAATATATATATATATTCACGCGTTTCCATGTCGTCCCTTCTGTGATATTCGAAAACATTTTGACGGTACGTGAGAGTACTAGAAATTGCAGCCCATATTTCAAAAATACATGAATGTTTTGTGAAAAGTTACATAACTCTCCGCCGATTGCAAGACTACGACAGGAGTTATAGAAAAAAAAAAAAAAAAGAGGAAGAATATAATGTGTAATATATTAAAACGCAAAATGACACATATTTCATTCCCTTCTTTGTGCTTGAGGAAGAATGTATAATTACCTTGATACGATTTCACAGCGTCAGAGTTACGAGGGAATATTAGCGACGTTTACTACATTTAATTTCAAAGGGAAGGTAAAGGAAGATGATTAAGTGCCGCACTTTACCTCTTTATTCTGCAGCGTTCCGATGTGGCCCCTGTCTCCGCGTTATTACTATCATCATTATTACTATTATTATTATTATTATTATTATTATTATTATTATTATTATTATTATTATTACCGTTGTTATTATTATCATTATTTGTTGTTATTCTTATTGATACTTTTGGTCATGTTATTGCGACTGTAGTAGTAGTAGTAGTAGTAGTAGTAGTAGTAGTAGTAGTAGTAGTAGTAGTAGTAGTAGTAGTAGTTACTATTATTAGTATTGATATAACTTATTTTCTTTATTATCGTTGTCATCATTATAATCACTATTAGTATCATCATAATCATTAGCACCATGATTATTAAAACTACAACTATTATTACTATTATTATTACTGTTATTACCATTCTAAATTTTCACTTTTCTGTTTTACTTTCTTTTTCTATTTTCAAGACCTTATGACATTTGCATATTTTTCCACCTTTTTATTGAATTTCGTGTTTCCATCTTTTCTCTGATTTCATTTTTACCTATCTTTATCCTTTCCAACAATCAAAATAACTATCTATCTATCTATCTCTCCATCTATCTGTTCTTCCCCGTGTCTATCGGTACATCCACATCTCCACGTAAAGTTTTAAGCAATGTTTGGGCTTAATTTACGTAATCTTTCCACTGCTTGTGCATTTGCTCTCTCTAATGCTTCAGCTCTTTGGCCAAATCTTCTTTCCATATATACCCAGCCTTTCCCCTGCCTTTCTCTTCATCGTACCTCCACATAATCCCTCTGTCTATATATTCCCACTCGAGACTCAATCCATAATCTCTCTCTCTCTCTCTCTCTCTCTCTCTCTCTCTCTCTCTCTCTCTCTACGCATCCATTCTCATCAGTTCCCTTTATACACAATTTCTTTTATTCTCTGCCTTTTCGTTCTCTCTCTCTCTCTCTCTCTCTCTCTCTCTCTCTCTCTCTCTCTCTCTCTCTCTCTCTCTCTCCCCCCGCCCTCTAGTCTTACTTCTCACAATCTCTCCTTACTATTCCCCTTTTTAATCTTTGTAGTCATAATTTTTCTACGTCTCTTACTCGTATTCATCTCCCGCCTCCCGTTACCCCATGGACGCCTCTCAGCCTCACCACTATCCCTTCACCTCTTCAGCGCTCCGAGTCAATACTCCGACCGCGTCTCGTCGTCTAGTTCTTGGCCAAATTAGACTCGCCATCCGCTTGCTCCTCGCCACCTACTTGTCCGCCCCCGTCAGGAGACCAATTCCACCCGCTTGATCGGCTCTCCGGGTAATTTCGTTAAGGGTAATTCCTAAAGCGAGTTTCCGACCATCCTATAGGAGTTAAGTTGTATGTATGGGACAAGGAAGCGATGCGGTGAGGCAGTGGTGCAGTTAAGGAGTGTTCTGTTGGTGTGTGTAGGGAGTGTCTGTGTAGCTGTGTGGTGTCAGGGATGTGTTAAGGAGTGTTCTGTTTGTGTGTGTAGGGAGTGTCTGTGTAGCTGTGTGGTGTCAGGGATGTGTGTCGACTATGTGTGCAGTGTTCCGTGTAGTGAGGGAATGGTGCAGGGACGCTGAAATGGCTTGTGTCTTTAGTCCAGAGGGTATAAAAGGCAAGGAAAGATTAATTAATGCCTAGACAGTAAACTATAAAGAAAATGTGTGTTGCAAATGTTTAGCGGGAAGAGTTTAGGATGGTCAAATAGAATCTTTTTTTTTTCTATCACGTGGGCTTTTTCATGGGAATATATGGGCTAAAGGGTGGAGAGTAAAAAAAAAAACTCAAGAAATATTAAAGCAAACACTGTAAAGTATCGTAAGAAGAAGAGGGATGGGTTATAAAAGAGCATGAAGTATGATTGATGGTTTAAGTGCGCTGTGCTATGAACGATGATTGCAAGATGGATGAGATCATTTCTTGTATCTAGAAATTGAAAAAAAATGTGTAAAAAAAATAAAGATCCAAGTGTACACCGTAAAATGGAAGAGATACAAGACACTACACATGAAAAAAAAAAAACTCCTAATCTAACGTCTGCAAAAATAGTACAGAACATCAAATACGACGTCTCTAAGTGTGTTTTGTTGTGAAGGCTAAAATAATCTCCAATGTTTAATCTGCACGAAAAGAAAAAAAAAAAAAGTGTGAAGAAATGAAAAAAAACATCAAAAATATTCATGATAAAATAATAATGATAATAAAAAAAACATAAATCACAAAAATAGATGCACTTACGAATCAGAAAAGCTAGTGCTAAACATTTTACACTTCCGAAAAAGAAAAAAAAATCAAATAAATAAAAAAAAAAAAGTATAACGGCCAAATATTAACTGCTGCAAGTAACATTTCCGCTCGTAATTTAAGACAGAGACAAGACAAAGACCAGCGCAGACAGAGAAACGTAAGAGTCGAGTGGGAGGAGAAAAAAAAAAAGATAAAAATGGTGAAGCAATTAAGAGACGTGTGTTGCAACTGGGGAGAGAGAGAGAGAGAGAGAGAGAGAGAGAGAGAGAGAGAGAGAGAGAGAGAGAGAGAGAGAGAGAGAGAGAGAGAGAGAGAGAGAGAGAGAGAGAGAGAGAGAGAGAGAGAGAGAGAGAGAGAGAGAGAGAGAGAGAGAGAGAGAGAGGCTATCATGCTCGAATTGTAGAGAGCCATAAACCCTTTCCAAGCTTTAACATCCTTCAAACTACAGGGAAGAGACTGCTCCTCCTAAAACGCGTTGATTACTCACACACACACACACACACACACACACACACACACACACACACACACACACACTATACTATTCTTTCCCAGTTCATCTTTTTTTGCCCCCATCCTCCAAACACACCCTCGTAGCCACTACCAGAACCCTCATTGAATTAACGACCATTACTAGGGACAAGTGAGGCGAGGATGAGATGAGGCGAGACTGAAACAAGACGGGGACGAGACGGGGCGAGGGAGGAGGAGGAAAAGACAACAAAAATATTAAAGAAAACACAAGGAAGAAACACTCAGAAAAAAAAGAGGAAAAGAAAAACAATAACGACAATAACACCAACAAATACGAGAAAGGATAGAAAAAAAAACACAAGATGAATAAAAGAAAAAAATATAAAGATAGGAAACAAGAAGGGTGAGGTTAGGCAGGACGAGTGAAGCAGAGTGAATCAGGCTGGGGTCTCGGATAGCAGTATTCTAGATAACATCATCCCTCGTCCCTCGCCCTCTCCTTCCGCCCCCTGACGAGCCTCGTGTTGGGGTAATAGCCAATAGGCGAGAATAGCCTTAGTGTGGGAGCTATTACGGTACTCTCGCCGCTGCTGTTCCCGAGGCCGCCGCTCAGCATCATGTTTCTATCCATCTCCTCGTCACGTTTAATTTTCCAGGAATATGTGCTTGACTAAAGAGCCATTTTGTATTACGTGTGGCATCTCTCTCTCTCTCTCTCTCTCTCTCTCTCTCTCTCTCTCTCTCTCTCTCTCTCTCTCTTTTTACGTATCTTTGGGGATACAATTATTCATATCCTCCTTCAAACTTTTCTTCACTGTATTTCTTTCGTTTCCAGTCTCTCTCTCTCTCTCTCTCTCTCTCTCTCTCTCTCTCTCTCTCTCTCTCTCTCTCTCTCTCTCTCTCTCTCTCTCTCTCCACCTATGACCATCGTAGACAACTGCCATTTCTTTATCTCTCTCTTCCTCTAATCTGTCACGGCAATATCGCAGCAAGAGTAAATTTATACATTCCAGTGGTTTTGTCACGTATTTTGACAAAGCTGATTTATCACGTCTAATATCGCCAGAGCACGTGACACATTACTCTAATACCTCTGGGAAGTGAAATGAATTACTACACTTACCGGAATATCAACACGACACGAAACAAAAGTATTAAGATCGTGTGATTTATACTGGTGCAATAAAACACTTGATATATTATACCCCAATATATACGCACGTGCCTGTTGGAATATCACAGCATTGTTTATGACGCGAGATAGACTGGCACAGAGTTACGATCATGTGACCAATAAATTCCGAAATACACGATCAATTACTTTTAATATCTAAACAGAAACTATCAATTATTCTTTTACGATACATGTAACAACAGTTTTTATTTATCCATCAATCATATTCTCGCATGTCACTGCTGCGTACACTTAATTGTGCATACCGTTACATTTTTTTTTCTTTCTTTTAAGTTGACTCCCTTTGTCTATCTTCTCTAAGTACTGTATTTCTTAATCCTCGCCTTGCATGAACACTCTTTTCTATCGTATTATCTTCACCTTTTCCTCACCTCACCCCAATCATCACGTAAGAGAACAGACGAGTCTCTTCCATAACTCAATCCAATCATCACCCTTTGGTACCTTGCATCAGCCTTCATCTTCAACTCGCCATTGTCTCACCTACACCACACTTCCCACTTCCCTTTCAGTTATTCCCTCTAGCATCTCACATTCCCTAACATAATTTCTTTAAAGCTCCCAATCTTCTTCCGCCGAGGGAAGTCAGGGCGAGGAGGGACTGCGGAGGGGGCAGGGTATCTCTTCCCTACTCCTTCCTTATTAACTCTCGCTGCTCATAAACTTTTCAGGAAACCTCGTTTTCTTTGAACAACAAACATAGAACTTTTAAGACGTCGCTTTATTCCCTTCTATAAGTAAGACGAACGGAGAGTCAGAAGACGGCCCAGAATCTTCTTAATCTTTACGAGATCTTAATAAAGAAATTCATAAGGCATTAATTGACCTTCGCTCAGCCTCTTTAACAACTCTCTTAATAAGTCTAACAACATTCTTTTCGGCCCCACAGGAAAGCCGGATCCTCCAGCCAATTGCTCCGTGATGAACCAGACGGCGACGGGATTCACGGTAGCTTGTCAGGAGGGCTTCGACGGAGGCCTCAGACAAGTGTTTATGCTACGGGTGGCGCGTCCAGGAACCCAAGGACGCAATCTTACCGCTGGCACCCCAGTCTTCCAGGTGAGAGGCGGAGACACGGGTAGGCGGATGAAAGAGGGGAGAGAGAAAGGAGGATGGGTTGGGAGAAGGGCAGAGAAGGAGAGAAGATACGCTGGTGTTATGAAAGAAGGGACGCAAGGGAACAGGGAGGTAATCATGTTACGATAGGGTATGGAAAGGGGCGGAGGAAGGGGGAGGCAGGGAGTTAAATGAGGAAGAGAGTGAGATGGGGAAAAAAATAGAAAGAGGGCGACAGATGAGAGGAGAAGGATAAGTGAATGAAACAGATGGGAGTAGACACGGGAAGGGAGGGAGGGAAGAGAAGGGGAGAAGAGACTTTGAGACTGAGAGATTGGGAAAGATGAGGAGAGAGAGAGAGAGAGAGAGAGAGAGAGAGAGAGAGAGAGAGAGAGAGAGAGAGAGAGAGAGAGAGAGAGAGAGAGAGAGAGAGAGAGAGAGAGAGAGAGAGAGAGAGAGAGAGAGAGAGAGAGAAAGGGGTAACAGAAAAGGCGTACGTGAGAAGATGGAGAACTTAGAGGTAAAAGACGAATGATATAAGAGGGGACGTAAGATTAAAGTACTAGAGAGAGAGAGGGTGATAATGAGGGGCATTGGCGAAGGACAAAATTGATGTTCGCTTCAATGGTCACTTGTTGTCGACGAGCGCTGGGGATAGTGAGAGAGAGAGAGAGAGAGAGAGAGAGAGAGAGAGAGAGAGAGAGAGAGAGAGAGAGAGAGAGAGAGAGAGAGAGAGAGAGAGAGAGAGAGAGAGAGAGAGAGAGAGAGAGAGAGAGAGAGAGAGAGAGAGAGAGAGAGAGAGAGAGAGAGAGAGAGAGAGAGAGAGAGAGAGAGAGAGAGAGAGAGAGAGAGAGAGAGAGAGAGAGAGAGAGAGAGAGAGAGAGAGAGAGAGAGAGAGAGAGAGAAGCCATAATGAGGAAGAGGATTCCGAAGGCAGAGTGAATTTGGTGAAAAGGAAGGAAGGAGAACAAGACAGAAATGCGAAGAACGAGAATTGGAGATGAGGATGATGAAAGACGGAGGGTCGGCGGCCGAGGAGGACGAAAGAGACAACAGATCATGAGGGTGACTTTAATGTGACCTGAATCAGAATAGAAGCGAGGCTCTTTTTTCACATCCCATCAATTATACGAGTATCAACTGAAGGGCGAGAGAAAAAAAATTATACCTCACTAATTAATACGTTGTCGAAGGAAAGGTTCTGGGAAAATGGAAGTGTGATTGTCTATGATAGGAAAGGAAAGGCAAGGAAGTCTCTGGGAAACTATTATAACCTTATGAGACAGGCGGTAGAGGTAAAAAGCAACCACACCTCAAAAAACACCTGTAAATAGCAGCAGTTATTAACATTGATAGGAAAAAGAACATCAAGTCATTCCCAAGCATTCAAGTTATTAAAAGGTGCTCGCTGAGTGGCCAAAGTACGAATGGAATGGTGGAAAAAGCGTTCTGAGTGGCTCTTCACTGGTCAAATGAGTAAAAACGTCCTCCAATTAGTGTATATATGTGACGGGATGGGAGCAGAACGGCCGGTGATTGGGTCTCGCGAGGCAGGTCCGCTAAAATGCCCTCTGATTGGTCCATATTCAGAGGTAACTGGACTCAGATTAGGAACGATTTAAAAGAGATTGAGACGGAAATAGACAGACGTGTGTTAGCGGGCGAGCGAGAGCAAGAGAGAGAGAGAGAGAGAGAGAGAGAGAGAGAGAGAGAGAGAGAGAGAGAGAGAGAGAGAGAGAGAGAGAGAGAGAGAGAGAGAGAGAGAGAGAGAGAGAGAGAGAGAGAGAGAGAGAGGTAATCCCAGGTGTCTCGTTTATACAGGTAGGGCAGCTGGAACCGGACACCACGTATCGTCTACAGGTGTGGGCTGCTAATGATAAGGGCGTGAGTCCCACCGTCCACCTCCCTGCCTTCACCACCCACCCACCCACCCACCAGCACACCGCCCATGGTAAGCAGCGGAACATTGCCTAACATTCCTCAATTTTCCCTTACAAACCCTAAGGAAAATCACACAACACGTCTTGCTCTCTCTCCACAACTATTTTCAGAAATCATAATTAATCGGGTTCTCTAGTGTGTTTCATGTTAATCTCTTCAATACTGGGGCACATTTTTACCTTGAGATTTATGTACGACCACACCATT
>NC_059289.1:13418425-13428425 GCF_017591435.1 Portunus trituberculatus | reverse complement strand
GTCCCGATCCAACATGACTGAAACTGACTATAAGACCCAAAGGCGAAAAAAAAGTAAGAGAGAAAAAAAAAAAACCTGCCCAAACTTGAGGCATCCAACTTAACGTGAATATTTCAAAACGAGTATATTTCCCTTCCCTAACTCCCGCTTCTCTTTCCCGCTACGCCCACAGTCTGCTCGGGGAGGGGTCTGCGGGAGTGAGGACGTTAGTGTCTGTGGTGGTGGGGGCGTCGGTGGGCGTGGTGCTGCTCCTACTACTACTCGCGTTGTTGCTTCGTCGCCGCGTGAGTCGTCGCCAACACACTCCACGCAAACCCTCACCAGAGCCAGTCATCCCGCCCACCACTACTCCGCCGCCCGGGATCAAGGCCACTCACCATCCGCCCGCCCACGCCTGCGCCCACAGAGATATGCAGGTGAGGATGATGGTGAGGACGGAGAGGAAGAGGAATGAAATAGAAAATAAGGTATAAAGAGAGAGAGAGAGAGAGAGAGAGAGAGAGAGAGAGAGAGAGAGAGAGAGAGAGAGAGAGAGAGAGAGAGAGAGAGAGAGAGAGAGAGAGAGAGAGAGAGAGAGAAGCTGCAAGGAGCCGTCAGGCCTACCTGTGGCAGGGTTGCTTACATCACCCTTGTTGCATCCCTATACCACTTACAGGTTCCCTCTTGCAGTAAGCCTCCCTAAGGAATGTAAATTTAAAATCTTCAGTCCCCTTTCTTGATTAATATTTTTCATCCCTTCATAATCTCTTAGTAATTTTCCTTTCTGTTGATCCCAACGGCCTTATATCGTTCCTGTAGTAGGGGATCCTGAAATGCACAGTATAATAAAGCTAAGGCCTGCCCAGCACCCAATACAACTTTAATATTACTTATAAACTTCTACATTTACTACTACTAGAGGAAATTTTCAGTAACTAATCTTTTTTTATTTTCTGATATTCCCGTCTCGTTCTTTATTGCCTGATTGTTTTGTTCATTTATTTATAACCATGATAATTAAATGCCCATGTGCAATAAGCAAAACTCTTGAGGACCTGTCGCTGAGTCGTGGTACCAAGCAAGCTATTCAGCACCTTTATTAACATACAAAACTAAATATACACATACGCATTGCATACATAATTACGTGAAAGCTTATAAATGCATACAAATACTTAAATACCGACGAACAAATTAAAATAGTGTACACACACACACACACACACACACACACACACACACACACACACACACACACACACACACACACACAGCAGGCAGTGTAACATAAAGGTGTTCCTGCAGGTGGAGGGCGAGGCCGAGGTGGACCCAGACCTCATCCCGCAGCCGCTGGTACACGCCTCCCTCTCGCCCTCGGGTCCACTGCTGCAGCCGCCTGCCAACTATGGCGGGGGCGGCGACCCTTCCTACCGTGAGGTGGTGGTGGCGGCGGGTGGCGGAGGCGGGGGAGGGGGCGGGGCCGTGCATCACCAGCTTCTACCAGCTTACCCCGCCCACACCCTCACGCCAACACCCTCTACCTCAGCCCCACACCATCACCACCAACAGCAGCTACAACAGAAACTACAGCAGCAGCAGCAGCAGCAGCAGCATTTACAGCAACAACAGCTCCAACAGCACCTGTTACCACAACAAAAACTGCAACAGCAACAACAGCAACAGCAGCAGCAGCAGCAGCAAGCAACGACGCAGCAGCAGCAGCAACAACACTACCATCAACATCACCACCCTTCTGTGAGTAGCCTTGTTCTGTATGTGTGTGTGTGTGTGTGTGTGTGTGTGTGTGTGTGTGTGTGTGTGTGTGTGTGTGTGTGTGTGTGTGTGTGTGTGTGTGTGTGTGTGTGTGGGCCCTCACTCTGCTGCCACAGAGAGTGGAGTGACGGGAAGCTTCATTACGTTTCTCCGCAACACTGGAACAAACCGAGAAGACCGGAAATGGTCCACCGGCAGCCCACGAAATTAGTTTCAAGATGCACGACGCGACACAAAACAACACTTACACACAACACGCAAAAAAGGACACACCACCATACTGCGCAACGAAACGAAAATACGAAAATAAAAAGGACCAGCCAGGAGAACCAACCGAGACGCGCGAGGACAAACACAACTTGAAAAAATAGTAAAAGAAAAAACCAGGAACCAATATATAGATCTACTCAGATACTTCTTCTGAAAACAGTATAATATAAGCATTAGCAACAGAGTATCAAACTAAGTGTATTACAATAGCCTCGGGCAAAACATTATGTAGATTGTCAAAGAATTAATAAACAAATAAGATAAAAAAAAAAACTCTAGGAGCGAGACGCGAGAGCAATTCTTTCACCATTAACAATTCTTACAAACAATACCAGGATGTGATTTCGTTGAGTATAGAGCAGAAAAATTCCCTGTTCCATTTTCTCTCTTATTTTCTTTCCTTTACTTTTTCTTCTCTTGCTCCTCCTCCTACTCCTGCACACCCTTCTCTTCCTTCCCTCCCCTGCTCCTCGCCCTATACACATGCCTCATTTAGCTCGTGGAAGGAAATGACAGGAATGCAATTGTTGTCGTGGGGAAGAGAGAGAGACAGACCCGCGCCGCGCACAGGACCAAACACAAACAAGGGATCAATAGGACTAATAAAAACAAAATTCCCCCTTCCCACTTCCCTCTCCCCCACCCATGGCCCCTAGAGACTCTATTTTCCTCCCACATAGGTTTCCGTTTTTTCCTTCTGTGTGGCTCTTCTTCCTCCCGTGGCTTTTCATGTGCTCCTCAAGGGAAAAGGTAAATGGCATCAAAGACCAAATATAGTTAGGTTGGAAGGAGTTATGAAAGAGAAATATTTTTTTTACCAATTTTCTGTCGTAAACTGTACACATATATTAACTTTTTGTTCTCTTTAGCTGATTTATTCACTCCAGCTTGTCGTGTGTAGTATATCAATAATGTTGTTTGTCTAAGCGTTATTTTTCTGCCGGTAACTAAATATCATGTAAATTCTTGTGACATTATTTCCCAAGTAATCGTTGCACCGTCCCTCGCTCGCCTAAATTATCCCCTGTACCTCGTATGTTGCGGTGGTGATGGCAGGGCAAGTGTTTTTCCCCGCCAAATTATTCCGGCTGAGTCCATTATTCAAGCGGCGGCGGGTGAGTCTACTTCTCGTTCCCACAACACAAATTCGAATCAGCAGCAGTATTGGACGGCGACGAATCAGAATACAAACACAGTCGTATGTCAGGCGGCGAAAGGCAAGAGTCGCTCGACCAGATCCCCTGACTGTGACTGGATGTGGATTAGGAATGGCTGCGGAATGCGTTTGAAAGCAATATTCCCGACGGAAGCTTGACGGGAACACAGGCATGGCTGACACATCGTGCAGGATACGTCAGGAAGATGAAATCAGCTGATCCCTAGAGCTGATTCCTTTGCTGCCTGTCTTCCTCTTTTCTTTTTCTCCTCTCTCTATCTTTCTTTCTCTTCCGCGTCGTTTCTTTCCATTAAAACTAGGAAGCAAGGAGTAAAAGCCACACGCCTGTTGATCTTTATTGACTCACTATCTCTTGCCATTGACCTTGAAGTGGAGTTGTTTGTGTTGTGTTTACCAGGCCGTGTTTTCCACCATACATTACTTCACGCCATTGTCTGTCTCCTCAATCACCTGTCATCACACCATAAGCCGATAGTTACAATCCAATTCACTCGTGCGTGTCCATTGTCCGACAATTGATGTGTTTCCTGCTCTCCCCTGACAGAAGGACCCGCAGTACGCACACCTCAACCTGGAGCCGGGCCGTCAGGTGAGTCCCAGCGGCGCCCCCAGGTCCCGAGGGGTGCCCACCGTGTACGCCACGCTGGACACCCGGCGGCCACACTCCCACGTCACCTTTGACCTCCGGCAGTCCCACAGTCAAGCCAGCTTAGGTCATGAGCTTGGATACGGCGAGGACTCTATTCACGACCTGGCGTACCAGCACATCTCGCACGACACAGGACGACCTTTGTTGGCCGAGGACCCCACGCCGGCTCTCGTGGCCAAGAGGGAGAGCTCTGTTTGATACGTGAACGACCCTTAGTGAATTACTTGAACTGACCTCCCAACGCGGGTCGCCCTTCCATGTCTCCGATGATCTACCCCGCACTCCTCGGCCTTTTGAGAGGTGGCCCGTGACTCCCTTCCTCTTGTTGTGACCTCTCCAACTCTTGAAAATGTGACGTGCCCTCCCTGCCGTGAGCCCTAATTCCTCCCAAAGAAAGCTGGTGGAGACTTTTTATCTCCATAAAAGTGGTGACTTGTGAAGCCCCGCCCGCCTGGACAACTGTCACCGCGGCTGCCTCCCTACCCGGCCTGCCGTGGACGTGTGTCTCCCCTCGCCTTCTCGTACCATCAAAGCGAGCACGACCTCCTAACATAGTGTGTAAAGGTCTCCCGGCACTATGAACTCCTATGACTCGGCTTCTGAGGAGCCTCCAAACCCTCATCAAAGCTAAAATGAAGCCCATAATGCTTCTATAATCACACCCTCTGACCCTCTTATCTGTCAGTGGCAGCTTCGAGGGCAGGGGGAGGAATGACGGCCTGCCAACTTCCTATAGGAGGAAAAGAGACGCTAACGCTCGCGATGACGTCACTCCTCGTCCATTTATATACTAGAGTGATTGATTGATTGAAGGGACAGGACAGCATTATGGTACTACCGCTCCCCGCCACCAGGTGATGTGTTATGACTACACGGCAGACAGAAGACTGAAGCTAAAAGGTCGAAGGTTCCAAGGTTGTATCGAGGGGAGCGGATGTACGTATCATGAGGCTAGACACCACGCCACGCCCGCCACACACCTGCCCGCTGCTCCGTGACACGTTCTCTTATCGGCAATTGACAAATGGATTGCAGAGAATGAGGTCCCTCGACATAACATGGACATTAAGAGTAACTGAAGAGGAAAAAAATGTTACCTGCAAATTAACAAGGGACCATAAACAAAGACTAACAAGTAAAAAACATGTGTAGAACTGAAATGACGTTTTGCTGAACACAATATCGACCTGAAAGAGAAACTGCAGAACACTAAAGGGAAAAAAAAACAAGAGGTGCAAAATAACGTAAGAAGAAAACAAAACAAAAAACAAGCGAGTAACATGCAAGAAACACAAAGCATCAAATAATTACGCTTTACCGGACAAAAGACATCAGAAAACAAATGAATGAAAGGCATTACAGGGGACACGTGAGGGACAGTACTTTCCTTAGGAGGATGAAAGGAAAATCTACTTACACATATGTTACGTGAAGCACCTTAGGATCTTACACGAGCCCTGAGGAGACTTACTGGTATTATTCCGAGCATTACACACACACACACACACACACACACACACACACACACACACACACACACACACACACACACACACACACACAAAGGGAGAACAAGCTGAAAGAATTACGTATCTTAATTTCCATCTAGCGTGCGTGTAGTTGTGGAGAGAGAGAGAGAGAGAGAGAGAGAGAGAGAGAGAGAGAGAGAGAGAGAGAGAGAGAGAGAGAGAGAGAGAGAGAGAGAGAGAGAGAGAGAGAGAGAGAGAGAGAGAGAGAGAGAGAGAGAGAGAGAGAGAGAGAGAGAGAGAGAGAGAGAGAGAGAGAGATGTAAGACCAAAGAGAAAAAAGAATACAAAGGAGATAGTTACTTTACGAACACACACACACACACACACACACACACACACACACACACACACACACACACACACACACACACACACACACACACACAGTACAGAAGGGAGCCTGACGGGTCTAGTAGAAGAACAAGAAGAGGATGAGAAAGAAAAACAGGAGGAGGAGGAGGTGGACGAGGGAAAGGCGTGGATGCTGGGCCGCTGCGGGGTGGTCACTGCTCAGAGTGGATATTTTTCTATGTAAATCAATAAGTTTTTAATAAATTTCACGGTGATGTTTAACGAACCCCTTTCAATTGACCTTCCGAGAAAAGAACTTCACACTGTATACTTTTTAATTTGAGCTGCACACCATCTGTTTCTATTTATGTGTCCTGAAGCCAAACACGTGACCTTTGCCAACCGTGATTCATGACTGCAATGCGGGTCACTTCCACTTAAAAAAAAGCAAAAAAAAAAAAGAGATAAAAAAACAAGAAAAACTTTACTCACGTAATTGTAAAGAAAAAGTTAAAGTATAGCCGGTATTATTCTTCGTTACATCATTACTGGCGGCACTCACACCAGCAGAGGCAGCAGGAGGGTTAGCACACACGTGAAGGTGGTGGTGGTATTAAGAGTCACAACATTAGTAACAGTGGTGATAAACTATTGATAAAGGTGATTATGATGATGCAGGAGAAACAGCAGCAGCAACATTAGTAATATTTCAATAGTAGTAACAGTAGTAGTTGTTTTTGTTGTAACAATGGAAGCAGAAACAACAATAGTAGCAATTATTTATGTGATATAAAATATTAAGGATTGACATAAGAGTTCCAGCAGCAGCAGCAGCAGCAGTAGCAACAGCAGCAGCAGCAGCAGCAACAACAACAACATCAAGAACAACAGTAACAATAACAAGACCAACAGCCCCTCCATATGGCGCTTTACAAGTGAGAGAGAGAGAGAGAGAGAGAGAGAGAGAGAGAGAGAGAGAGAGAGAGAGAGAGAGAGAGAGAGAGAGAGAGAGAGAGAGAGAGAGAGAGAGAGAGAGAGAGAGAGAGAGAGAGAGAGAGAGAGAGAGAGAGAGAGTCCTCATCTCACGCCACATAAAATATCAACAAATCCGCTCGTTTACTTATGCATGGCAGAGGGGAGGAGAGAGATGGGGGGGGAGCACAGTTGATGTGAGCGCGGGGGCGACACTCTGTACCTCTCCTCGGCCTCCGGGGCACCACTGCCGCCACGGGGGAGATCAATGAACTTTTATTTTCTGGGCTAACAAGACTCCAGGCATGCGCAGTGGTCCTCCTCAGCCGTCAATAGGTTTTGTGTTACTCCTGAGTGCCTTGTGGTGTCGACTTATTTTTCCCTTTAATCTTTACAGTGGCGATTTTCTTCTTCCGCTCCCGCTCATTCCGTGCAGTCAGGTACGAACGTGTCGCTAATAATGATGATGATGACGATGATGATGATGATGATTGGGGGGTACATTCTCATGATACCGGTGGTGTTGGTGAAATATTGTGGTGGTAATGATGGTAATTGTGGTGGTGGTGGTGGTGGTGGCGTGATGTTGTGTGGTACTGCGGTGGTGTCGAGTTGATAATCTTGTTTGTTATGTTGTAAAGCTAGATGAAATGGCATTTGTGTGTGTGTGTGTGTGTGTGTGTGTGTGTGTGTGTGTGTGTGTGTGTGTGTGTGTGAGAGTGAGAGAGAGAGAGAGAGAGAGAGAGAGAGAGAGAGAGAGAGAGAGAGAGAGAGAGAGAGAGAGAGAGAGAGAGAGAGAGAGAGAGAGAGAGAGAGAGAGAGAGAGAGAGAGAGAGAGAGAGAGAGAGAGAGAGAGAGAGAGAGAGAGAGAGAGAGAGAGAGAGAGAGAGAGAGAGAGAGAGAGAGAGAGAGAGAGAGAGAGAGAGAGAGAGAGAGTCAGTCTTGTGAGCCACACACACAAGTTTCTCAGCTAAGTTAGTAAGGTTTACATAATTGGGCAAAAGTTGGAGAATTTCAGCGGAGTGCATCGTCCCCCCCCAACCACAATTTCGAGAGGAGGAGAGGGAGGGTCAAATAAAGGGAGGCAAGAAGCGGCGAGAATGGGAGGAGCAAGGGGAATATCAGAGGGGGATAAGGAGGGAGGAGAGCAATAGAGGGCGGGGGAAGATGAAATAAAGGTACAGATATCTGGAAAAAAAAAAACGACAGCAATTTTGATCATAAAGAAAACGAGGTTACAAGTATACTATGTGAGAGAGAGAGAGAGAGAGAGAGAGAGAGAGAGAGAGAGAGAGAGAGAGAGAGAGAGAGAGAGAGAGAGAGAGAGAGAGAGAGAGAGAGAGAGAGAGAGGACGGGGGAGGATGTGATAAGAAGGAAAGGAAAATAAGAGTGAAAGAAAACAAAGATTACGTTAGATTTAATGAAAGTGAGAAGAGGAAGAAGGAAGGAAGGACTGAGTAGAATAAGAGACATGAAGATCAAATGTCGATAGAGGAGGAGGAGGAGGAGGAGGAGGAGGAGGAGGAGGAGGAGGAGGAGGAGGAGGAGGAGGAAGGAAAAAGAAAAGAGGAGCGAGAAAGAGTTGAAATGAGAGAAACAAAACTGAAGACACACACTCTCTCTCTCTCTCTCTCTCTCTGTAGCAATGATTCGAATCTTGTGAAATGGAACTTGTAAAATCTTAGCAAAATCATTCAGATCAAGTGTTCTTTATTTCACTGCAAGTCGTTACTCCATCTATGTCTCTCTCTCTCTCTCTCTCTCTCTCTCTCTCTCTCTCTCTCTCTCTCTCAACATGGCATTCGATTCTTCCATCTTCCTCCACGATGCCCGCTTAAAATCTGAGCGCTATTACTCCATTTACTCTCTCCTTCCCTTTGTTTATTTCTTCTTTTTCTTGTTCTTATTCTTTCCTTTGCTCTTCTCCTTCCCTTCGCCCTTCTCATTCTTATTCTCCATTTTCTTGCTTTGAAAAATATTGTTCTCATTCTTCTTTTTCCTTCTCTTTTCTCTTTAATTCCGCGTTTTTTGTTTTTTTTTCCTTTTGTAATTGTTCTTGTTCTTCCTTCTACTTCTTATTTTTCTCTTTCTATTCGTTCCATTTTCCACCTCCTTGATTTTGCTTTTTTTCATTTTTCTTTTTAGTTTTTTTTCTGCTCTTTCCTTCTTTCCTTTTACATTTCGTTCCAAATTTCTTTTTTTTTTTCCTTCTTATTATTCCCTTTGTCTTCTTCTCCTTTCCTTGTTTCTTTTTTCATTTTCCAATTTTTCGTTTTATTTTTCTTGTTCATATTCTTCCTTTTTCTTTTTTCTTCTCCACTTTTTTTTTCATTTCCCTATTTCTTTTTTCTTATAATTCTTCCCCTTCTTTATTTTTTCCTTCCCTTCGCCTTTCCATTTTCTCATGTAATCAGTTTTTGCTCTTATTTATCCCATCCTCTCCTCCACCCTTTACCCTTTCCTTTCTCCTTTCTCCTTGTTTCTCTGTCTCTCTGTCTCTGTCTCTGTGGATGTCTCTATCTGTCTATATCTTTGTTTCTGTATCTGTCTCTGTCTCTACGTGTTCTCCTCCGCCCCATACCCTTTCCTTTCCCTTTGTTTTCTCCTTTCTTTTCTTTCCCTTCCTTACCTTTAGATGTAAAAAAAAATAAATATTACACACCACCTCCTATATTCCTCCAACACCCTTCCTTCCCTCCATCCTTTTCTCCTCTCCTCATACTTTATTTACCTCTCACCGTCCTTCCTTCCTTCCTTGACTGCCTCCCTGTCTCTCCCATCACCGAGAAAGGAAGCTTATATTTTTTCTCGTCTTCGTCCTTAGGTAAAATTCTGCCACGATTAATGGCGGGGACCGTGTGTCAGAGAGAAATTAATTGATATATGGCGACGTGGGTGAGGAAGCATGTTCATAGGGAGGAGACGCTGGGGATAAATAAAATAAGGACAGAAGCAGAAGGGAAACCTGGAAAAGGAGAAGCCTATACGGTCTTACTTCTTCATTACTCGTGATTTATCTGCCGAGAGATGCGACAGGCGTGAGTAACAAAGGTAAGTAAGGGGTTGTTAGGTGGAGCACAGAACACAGGGACTCTCTCAGGGTAAGTACCTCCTAGCTCGGTCTGTTAAATGGTTGCTTATGGGGAACGGTTTTGTGAGACGTTGGAATGATGGTGAGTGTTTGACTGACTGGTGATGTGACTGCTTTTGGTGATGTGGTTGGTTTTGGTGATATTTCTGTGACATGTTGGAATGATGGTGAGTGTTTGACTGACTGGTGATGTGACTGCTTTTGGTGATGTGGTTGGTTTTAGTGATATTTCTGTGATATGTTGGAATAATGGTGAGTGAGTGATTGG
>NC_059289.1:13375925-13410925 GCF_017591435.1 Portunus trituberculatus | reverse complement strand
TTACCCGACATTTTTTGAAGATCAACAGTGTACATTAACAAAAAGAAAGCTAAAAAGAAAGAAAAAATAAAATGGAGACAGAATTAATTTATGTTTCTAAAAATATACACATCATTTAATACACCGAGTCAGACTTCCATTGATGCACCACAATAATCCACTGTTGCGGCGTCACGATTCAATTCACCAATCAGTCAGTTCTGCATACTGACCATATTTATGCAGCTAACACAGTGAAAACCTACCCAATACTCTCACTACTACTCAATCATTCTTATACACCAAATCATATACATACACCAACATCTTGCACTCAAAAAAACAAGGCACGTTCACCTACACACAAATTCATCAGATGTTAAAACCAAATCACGCGTAGGAATCTCCCCTGTAGAAATCTAGAAGGAGTAAAATAGGGAGGGAGAAAAAGTGAGGGCTAAGGGGAAAGATATCAACATGAAAGGAAAGGGGCTAAAAATTGGGGGAGAGGAGGTGAGAGAGGGAGAGAGGGTGTTAAAAAGACGGGCGCGAGTTACTAACATGATACGGAAGAGAGATAAAAAGGAAGGAGTAGTGAGGCAAAGAAAAATGGCGGAAGGATAACACGAAAAGTTACGTGAAGAATGAGTTGAGGGTACAAAGGCTATACGGGAGAAGGAGGAGGAGGAGGAGGAGGAGGAGGAGGAGGAGGAGGAGGAGGAGGAGGAGGAGGAGAAGGAGGTGGTCGAGGAAGAGGAAGAAGAAAAAGGAAAAAGGAAAAAGGAAAAAGGAAAAGGAAAAGTAAGAGAAGAAGGAGGAGGAAAAGATAGAGAAGAAGGAGGAGGAGGAGTAGGAGAAGGAGGGAAGGGAAGAAGAAGAAGAAGGAGAAGGAGAAGGAGAAGGAGGAAGAGAAAAAGGAGAAGGAGGAGGAGGACCGGAACATAACGAGAACGAAAAACGACGAAGAGGCGGAGGAGTAAAAGAATGAAAAGGTACACACGCACATAAGATTTTGACGAAAGTATATATAAAAGAGTAATAAATAACACAATGGTAAAACTGACAGAAAAATGCGCGGGGCAGTCTCAAGGAATGAAAAATAATGAAGAGAGAGAGAGAGAGAGAGAGAGAGAGAGAGAGAGAGAGAGAGAGAGAGAGAGAGAGAGAGAGAGAGAGAGAGAGAGAGAGAGAGAGAGAGAGAGAGAGAGAGAGAGAGAGAGAGAGAGAGAGCATAAACACGATAGTAGAAAAGAAAAACAAGGAAAGAAAAAAAGGATAAGGAAGGTGACGGCTCTGACACACCCACAACACTGCTTTTCCTTTTCCCTTCGTCTTCTTCTGGTTCCTCTCTTACCTTCACCACCACCTCCTCCTTTTTCCTCCCTCCGTCAGCAGCACGAGAGAGAGAGGATTCACATCATGTCTCGGGATGGCTGTTGTATCTCACACCGCGGGGAGCTTGTCTCCGCCTACAGGGGATGGCGAGGCCGCGGAAAATAGATAGATGTAAGGAAAATAATTCAATTAAAGATACTAACATAAAACACGGGAAATTTTAGACCTTCGCTCCTCTCGTCGTAATGAGAGATTCTTTTTTTTCTTTTCTCTTTCTCATAGGAGGGAAATACTAAAATTACGTGGAAGAGACGCTCGGGGAAGAGGAGAGGAAAAGAGAAGGAAGGTGCAGGGAGGAATACGAGCAGGAAAGAAGAGATCATGGTGCTTTTGTGAGGTCGTGAGCGTGTTATGAACCTCAGGCGAGGTCAAGGAGGAGGAGGAGGAGGAGGAGGAGGAGGAGGAGGAGGAGGAGGAGGAGGAGGAGGAGGAGGAGGAGGAGGAGGAGGAGGAGGAGGAGGAGGAGGAGGAGGAGGAGGAGAAGGAGGAGGAGGAGGAGGAGGAGGAGGACGGAAAAGAAGAAAATATCCAGGTTAACAAGATGTATACAAAGAGAAGATGATGATGATAAGAAGAAGAAGAAGAAGAAGAAGAAGAAGAAGAAGAAGAAGAAGAAGAAGAAGAAGAAGAAGAAGAAGAAGAAGAAGAAGAAGAAGAAAAAAAAGAAAGAAGAAGATAAGGAAGAAGGAAAGAGAAAAGACAAACGCTTCACCTGATGCTATTTCCAGGCCATACCGTGAATTGCATCATTTTCACTACCTTGTAATATTCTCGCATACGAAATCCGTGACAGGAATGAAACAATGAAACACACACACACACACACACACACACACACACACACACACACACACACACACACACACACACATATAATAGCAAAAAAGAATAAAAAAGACTTTTCGAACAAAATACCAATACTAATAAAAAAAAAATGCAGTATACCAATAAAACAAAAACGAAAAAAGGAGACCCAAACTTTTCTTCCACACACACGAAAAAAAAAAGATAGATGATGTGTAGGTAGTGGTTTTGAACAAGAAATATCGTATATGAAAGTTCCTTAAAAAAAAAAAAAAAGTCATGAGTAACAACAGTATTCGATATCTGAATCACGCATGTAAAAAAAAAAAAAAAAAAAAAGAAAATGTATATATATATATATATATATATATATATATATATATATATATATATATATATATATATATATATATATATATATATATATATATATATGTAAGAAAAAAAACAGCATTGAAAAGAATAAACTTAGATCTAAAGAATATGCAAAAAATATATACTGTACAACACACCGCGACTTTATATTGAGAAAAGAGGAAAAGAAAATATGCAAAAACACGAAAAAACATCTTTATACCTTAAAAAAAATAATAAAACACACAGATAAATAAATGAAAATAGATGAATAGACAAAAATAGTAAAATGAAATAAAATAACAAATATATAACAATAGATGGATAAACATAAATAAATAAGTACATAAAATAAAACAGAAGTGAATGAATAAGAAATCAATTGATAAAAATAAGTAATAAATACAAATTAGTAAATAAAATAAAATAAAGTCGAGATAATAAAAAAAATAAATATAATAAAAACAAGATCATAATAAACTGTGACGGGGACAAAAACAAGGCAGAAGGAAGAGGAGGAGGAGGAGGAGGAGGAGGAGGAGGAGGAGGAGGAGGAGGAGGAGGAGGAGGAGGAGGAGGAGGAGGAGGAGGAGGAGGAGGACAAAGACACGTCACTCCGGCCTGAGCTGACCAATAAGAAAGGATTACGCTCCACCGATCCTGAGCTTGTAAACAAAGTGTGACGTCACCAAGAAGATTGTGGCTGCCCTCACCAATATGTAAGAGCTTACCTGCTTTTGTGTAAGTGGCCTGCATGACATCACAGCTGCTTTGGTGCTGTACTAAAACTCGTATTCTCAAACACTTCTACACTTTACATCCACTATTTCAAAAGGTCATATTTAAGTTTACACGAGTTTTTAAGGTGCTTTTATGTTTCTAAAGAAAAATGACTAGATTTCTACACTATTAACTGTAGAAATACTCCTGGAAACCCGCTAACCTTCCTTGTGGTGAGAGAGCAAAGCGTTTCTGAATACCAGCCTATATGCTGTGCTAAGCTGCGCTGTGATGTGTTGTTTCTGGATGGGGTATATGGGAAGGGGTTTAAATGGTGTGCTGTGTTTGTAGGTTGGTGAGTAGGTGAGTTTATGAAGTCCTTTGTGTTGTACTTTTGCTGTGATGTGCTGTGTTGTGGTATACTGCACTGTGCTGCGCTGAGTTGTGCTGTTGAGTGGGTGGGTTTATCAAGTGTTCTGTGGTGTGCTTTTACTCTGATGTGCTGTGTTGTGGTATACTGTACTGTGTTGTGCTGAGTTCTGCTGTGTTGTATTGCTTGTAGGAAGGTTAAAGAGACAGTTTCCTTGCTCAGGTGTTTTATGCTGATTTTTCCCGTGAGAGTTTTACCTGCAATATGTAGAATATAAATACTAAACTATATTATGCTGGTTTGTGTCTCTGTGCGTATTTTTGTTTAGTCCCTCATGCGATTCTATTTCTCCTCGTGTTTTTCTGAAATGGATTAGTGTCTTTCTCTGTTATTCTTAGGGCTTATACTTCTTTCCTGTATGTTTTTGTTCCTTTCTTCAGACGGTGTGTGTGTGTGTGTGTGTGTGTGTGTGTGTGTGTGTGTGTGTGTGTGTGTGTGTGTGTGTGTGTGTGTGTGTGTGTGTGTGTGTGTGTGTGTGTGTGTGTGTGTGTGTGTGTGTGTGTGTGTGTGTGTGTGTGTGTGTGTGTGTGTGTGTGTGTGTGTGTGTGTGTAAGTAACTCAGTATAAATCCTAAGCTATAATCGTGTGTTTCTGTCAGTCTTTCATCTCTTCTTAGTGAACTTTAGGTAGCCACAAATATTTTTTTCCCTTTGGTGTGTGTGTGTGTGTGTGTGTGTGTGTGTGTGTGTGTGTGTGTGTGTGTGTGTGTGTGTGTGTGTGTGTGTGTGTGTGTGTGTGTGTTTCAAGAAAGGGTAACACAAAACATCCTGTGAGATTACTCATATCTACACGGAAGTTTTCCCGTTAAAAGTTCACAATAGAGAAATTAAAATGCAGAGCAGGTACATACAGCATTTTTCATGGGAACACAAAAGGTTTAGCAGAAAAGTGTGAATTAAATAAGAGACAAACATGCGACGCAGTGAAAGAGAAAGAGAGTTCCAGCAGTCACTATCCATTCAGGAAATAAAAATACTCAAATTAAAAAAAAACTTCCTCCGACAAAGCTTTGAGCTACGGCTAAACAGGATTTTTTCAACAGGAAAATTAAAGACATAAAGTAACGATCTATTTGCTACATTAAATTTTCTAGACTTCTTCTATTATATATTGCGTGAAGAATTACAGTGTTAACCTCATCAGTACCACGGCAAGTTTCCATATTGATTTTGCTTACTATTTGGTGATTGTATACAGCTTCAGAAACTCATGTGAGGGATTAAAATAGTGAAGACTGTGGCCATTAATCTTCTGACCTATACACACTCTTACTAATGTCAATAAAATGGTCTAATGGTACACAAATCTCAAGGTAAAAATGTTCCAGTATTGAAGCGATTAAAAGTGACACAAAGTTTAATTAAGAAGCAGGAAACTGGTGTAAAGTATGACTATCAAGGTGAACTATTTAAGTTGTTACCTTCGATTCTCACCTGGCGCCACACCTGTATAATTCTTCCACTCACGCATTTCATTTTCTGATTGTGTACCGAGGCTAGTAATTTCTGTGCATTTAACGATGAACTGCGTGCGTACCAGCAAAAAGTAATTGGACTTTTCTTATGTTATTCCTTGAGGCGTGTTTGTACGTTGTTACAGATTTTCTCAACAAAGGTGTACACACACACACACACACACACACACACACACACACACACACACACACACACACACACACACACACACACACACACACATTTAGTTAAACTCCTATATTGTACAAGGTTAAACAAAAACGTACACACACACACACACACACACACACACACACACACACACACACACACACACACACACACACACACACTTAAAGAGGAAATGCGCGGTTTTCCTATAGCGGGTAAAAGATTAAAGTAATAAGTTTCTCCTTTCAGACTACAATTAATTAATTTCGACTTCCCCCGAGACGCAGTATATCACAAAGGTGTTCATAAAGTTCACTAAGGCAAGAGACCCCACAAAAACTGTCAGGAAAGTATGAGATTATCAAGAAGAAAGAGAACAAAATAAGTAGAGAAGTTTATTTTTCACATAATACATTCTCAAAACTGAAGTAACCTGCACAGATAAAAGATGAAGGAAAAAGAAATGAAAAAAAAATGAGATGAAAAGAAAGTAAACAGTTGTCTCTAGAAGGGAACTACAAAGGAGAGAGAGAGAGAGAGAGAGAGAGAGAGAGAGAGAGAGAGAGAGAGAGAGAGAGAGAGAGAGAGAGAGAGAGAGAGAGAGAGAGAGAGAGAGAGAGAGAGAGAGAGAGAGAGATATTAGCTACATAAAAAAAAAAAACATAATAACCACCAAAACACAATAAAACAGACACAAAAACATAGACAAAACAAAAAGGTAAGGAAAAATAAGACAAAAACAAAACAAAACAAAACAAACCGAAAAAACAATAAATAAATAAACAGATTACGAAAATAAATAAATAAAAAAAAAAACACGTTAAACTCATACATCAAGTGAAGTAATTAGAAACACACCACAATTACCTGTCATCCACATGTCCCGCGGAGGAAAAAATATTACACCTCTACACGTAATTGTGGACCATCATCGCTCTACAAGTCTGGGGCGGTGGTGGTTTAGAAGACAGTGACGGATAAATAGTTGGCTTAGCTAATAACTGTATTAAAAGTGTAATTTGGGAGATATCAATGAAGCTGACGTCTCAATCACTTCTATACCGGAATACATTTTTTTACCTTGAGATTTGTGTACGATTAGACCATTTTATTGACATTAGGAAGGGTCTATGTAGGTCAGAATATTAATGGCCAAAGTCTTCAGTACTTTAACAACCACATGAGTTTCCAAAGCTGTATAAAATCGCTAAATAGTAACCAAGACGAATGTGGAAACGCGTCATTGCGCCGAAAGGGATAAAGAGTTCAGCAGCTCAGTACCACGCACGGTAAAGGATAACAGAGACATGTAATGTGGGGAATAAATGATGAGGAGCGGGAGCAGGTGAGGCGAGCGGTGTGTTCAGGTACCCGGGCCTTGATGACATAAATTTTGTCCACAGGAAAGGCATTGCTCGCTGAACTAAGACTGATGGTTCTCGGGATTCAATAGAAGTATGTGTGTGTGTGTGTGTGTGTGTGTGTGTGTGTGTGTGTGTGTGTGTGTGTGTGTGTGTGTGTGTGTGTGTGTGTGTGTGTGTGTGTGTGTGTGTGGCGAGTGTTTCAATATTCTCTCCCAATAATCATTTTGAGACATACTTAATTTCTTGAGTTCAAAAGGATATGGGTATTTGCATGAAAAAAAGTGTTAAAACAGAAACTGATAGAAAGATGCTATATTTAAAATCACGAGTTTGAAGAAGAAAAGTCAGCATTATGACGAAATGAACGTAGTATGTTTCTGACGCAGAAAAAATGTAGTAATGGTAAAAATAAAACAATAAAACAAAACCTAAAACGAAAATATTTTTAAAGGTGAAAAATATATAGTATACAAAAACTTTCAAAAACTTTTAATGAAAATAGACGAAAATGGTAAGGAAATGAATAGAAATATGTAAATAGCTTCAAAATACGAAAATTTTGTTCTCCTATTAAAATAGCGAAATAAGAAGTAAAAGTAAATAGCCTTCACACACAAAGGCTTTGTATGAAAATTTCAAATATTTTCCCAAAACAAAAAAAATAAAATAAATAAATAAACAAAATAAAAGGACAAAAATAACGAGAATAGGTCATAGAACTTCATATGAAAATATCAAGTGTTCTTTGAGATGAAAAGGAAAATAGAACATAAAGGTAACAAACAAAATATATAAAAATATGAATAAATAAAGAAATAAATAACATTAGCAAGATAATAATAATAATAATAATAATAATAATAATAATAATAATAATAATAATAATAATAATAATAATAATAATAATAATAATAAAAATAACAATACTAACAATAATAATAATAATAATAATAATAATAATAATAATAATAATAATAATAATAATAATAATAATAATAATAATGATAACAACAACAATAATGAGATATGAAAAAAACTGAAATCGTTTTACTCGAAAAAAATAGAAAAACGAAAAAAAAAAAAAAAAAAAAAAAAAGCGCAACGGAATTTCAAAGGACAAAGATTCACTCTGGGCAAGGCAGGGTTATAAACCGGACAACGGGAAGCCGATGATCCGGATAACTGAAGGGAGTGGCGCGGATAACTTCACTACAAGGCCGGATAATCAGGAGCCAGACGTTGCAACTGGATTTCTCTCGAGTTTTTGGATCATAAATTGCGGGGGTCGACACCAAGAGAATTTCTGAACCGAACTGAACGTGACCTGACTCAGGGACAGACTGGCGGGAAGGGACATCACCTACCGTGGCTTGGAACCCGGTCAAAGGTCACAAGAGTACCGAAAAAAGGAGGAGGAGGAGGAGGAGGAGGAGGAGGAGGAGGAGGAGGAGGAGGAGGAGGAGAGATGAAAAATCAATAAAAAAAAAACAATATCAGACAGCGGTATTAATAAATTTCTTTTCTCTTTGGACACTAAAGTGCATTCTACATTTATACAATTGAACGAAAAAAAAAAGAATAGATAAAGATTTAACACTTGTGAGACTGTCTGTAATAAACCTGCGAGCTTGTTTGCGGTACTTTCAAACAAAATCTTAAGTTACAAAAGGAATCAAGTGAAAGAACAAGAGCAGAGGAAATTTTAACCTTACGAGACGTTTTGCGATAAGACAGAACAGTTCAGCCATTCATAAGGTAGAGGAATTCAATCAAACATATTCGGTGGCGTAGTGGATAAGGTGATGAGCGTGGGACCCGGCAGACGTCAATGCGTAGGTTGAATTCCCACCATGTGCTACCCTGAAACTTTGTCATTTGTCGAGTGGTTTAAAGTTACCTAGATGTCACCATGATACCGAGGTTCTAGGTGGAGGTGTAATTGCCTTATACCAAAGATGCCCTTGGGTGGTGATATGGGCCCTAATATGGATACCACTATGAATAAAATTGCCTACGCCGCTTTCCATACTCTTTAAGTGAACCTACAGGCGATATAGGCCATAATATGAAAAAAAGTAAGTTAGTAGCACTCAGTCAGAAAAGAGCTGATAATGAATAAAAATAACACAGCTAAATTATTTCTGACCTACGAGGATGTACGTCAGAACCTGAAGGTCAAACTCACACAACGGAAAAAGAAGGATGGACAATAAGAAACGAACTACTTGGGCATTGAAAGGTTCCATGACATAATAAGGCAGAAGTTCACGAATTCTTTCCCAAAGTTGGGAGAAGAAAAGGTTACAGTTATAAACTAGAGAAAGAAAAAAAAGGAATGATTGCTGGAAGAGAAAATTCAAACACAGTATTTCTCAAAATAAAGCAAAATATTGACTGAAGAATTTACACAACAAAACAACAGGAACACAACGCCGAGGCATCACAAAGAGCAAGCACAAAGAAAGAATATATAAAGCTCTGTCCAGAAATAAAGCAAGAAGTTTGTCACTTTTATTCATTAACCACTACAACATTTTATTCTTCATTTCATTCACAGCACGTGTCACCACCAACTAACAACAATGAAATCCCTCGAGGCACCCCCCCGGCCCCAGGTGTGCTTACATCAGCGAGAGGAGTAATTAATTAAGTGGGAAATCGGGAACAGAATTTTTCTTTTGAGGTATTCAAATAGAGGTCGCAATGGACGTCACGAGGCAAATCAAAAATTACTACCAGTTTGTAATATAAGGTGAAAAAAGTTATTAAGAAAAACCCACAAGCAGAAAAAAAAGTTAATATACATACATAATACACAAAAATAACCCGAATAAGGAAAAAAAATGAGATAAAAATTAATGATGCCAATTTAAAGAGCTTCTGAGAAAAAGAAAGGAAGGAAGGAAAGAAGAAAGAAAAGACGAGAAAAAACACCTCATGCAGTACCAGATGACCCTTTTTTTGAGACACGAGGAAAAGAATAAACCATTTCAATTTACATTTCATCAAAACAAATAAAGGAAAAATTCAAAAGTGAATAAGAAAGTGGAGAAAATATTGGAATATGATACGTGTGCGTGTGTGTGTGTGTGCGTGTGTGTGAGAGAGAGAGAGAGAGAGAGAGAGAGAGAGAGAGAGAGAGAGAGAGAGAGAGAGAGAGAGAGAGAGAGAGAGAGAGAGAGAGAGAGAGAGAGAGAGAGAGAGAGAGAGAGAGAGGTGAAGAGTAAAAAGGGAAAGAAGTACGTCGGGGTTTGTCGAGAAATACTATACAAGGTCGTAATTTGCTATAACGAGGCTAGATTATGACTCTAAATGGTCTGTGTGGCGGTGCAAGAGTGTGGAGCTAAAGGTCAGTCTAGATTATGACTCTCTCTCTAAGGTCAGTCTCTCTCTCTCTCTCTCTCTCTCTCTCTCTAATCAACACAGTCATCGAAAAATCTTAATATCAAAGTCAGAGAGAGAGAGAGAGAGAGAGAGAGAGAGAGAGAGAGAGAGAGAGAGAGAGAGAGAGAGAGAGAGAGAGAGAGAGAGAGAGAGAGAGAGAGAGAGACAGACAGACAGACAGACAGACAGACAGACAGACAGACAGACAGACAGACAGACAGACAGACAGACAGACAGACAGACAGACACACACACACACACACACACACACACACACACACACACACACACACACGTCAGAGAAATAAGGTGAAGAACCACAACAAAACCTAAATTAACCTCTTCAGTACTGGGACGCATTTTTACCACAAGTTTTGGGTATGATTACAGAATTTTTTTTACATTACGAAGGGTCTATGGAGGTCAAAAGATTAATGCACAGTCTTCAGTGTTCTAATCCCCCACATAAGTTCCTGAAGCTGTATAAAATCATCAAATAATAAAGAGAATAAATATGAAAAAACGTCACGGTACTTAATGGATTAAAAAAAAAATAATAAATAAATAGAAAACTCTACGGTGGAGGTATGCCGCATTTCACTACTCCCGGTACGTACGCTTGGGTTTCAATACAGGGCTTCCACTAGTACCCATGAATGGCGGTCAAGTGAAAGCACACAAACATCATTGATAAAAGCAGTGCCTCGCTTTACCACTGCTTGGCTCATTCATGTTATCTGCGTCGCTAATGAACAAACCAGAGTTGTGTTGTGTTGAGGTTTGATGAGGAGGGTTGGGGTGCGGAAGGGAGGAAGGAAGGGAGGAGGGAGGTAGGGGAAGGTAAGGACGGGGAGGGAAGTAAGTGGACGAGGTAGAAGAGAAATGGAGGACGTTAGAAATATATCGTCAATGTTTTCATTATTCATGGTGTGTGTGTGTGTGTGTGTGTGTGTGTGTGTGTGTGTGTGTGTGTGTGTGTGTGTGTGTGTGTGTGTGTGTGTGTGTGTGTGTGTGTGTGTGTGTGTGTGTGTGTGTGTGTGTGTGTGTGTGTGTGTGTGTGTGTGTGTGTGTGTGTGTGTGTGTGTGTGTGTGTGTGTGTGTGTGTGTGTGTGTGTGTGTGTGTGTGTGTTGTGAGCGGACGTGGAAGTTTGAAACGTGTTTGGCGACAATGACTGATCCGTACCTAGAGAGAGAGAGAGAGAGAGAGAGAGAGAGAGAGAGAGAGAGAGAGAGAGAGAGAGAGAGAGAGAGAGAGAGAGAGAGAGAGAGAGAGAGAGAGAGAGAGAGAGAGAGAGAGAGAGAGAGAGAGAGAGAGAGAGAGAGAGAGAGAGAGAGATGGGGGAAATTAATCAGGTGAGAAAGTGAACCACTAGTGTTTTTGCTCGTTACGTCCAGGGGAGGAGGCGGCGTGTGTATAAATCCTGTGGTGGACGGAGAGGAATTGTTATGGTGACTCTGCGCTACAGGACCACCGGCACTATTCGTTCCACACTCCCACATACCGCTCTTCCACTCTGATTTACGTCCCTTGCCCACTGCTTTCACAATTATCATAACCCACTTTTCTAACTTAATTTACATGTTTTCCTGTTATTTCTACCTTGTTTCACGTTTTTTTCCCTTTTTTTTTTAGTACATTTTACTTTGATTCGTGGTTTATATCGCTATCTCCATCTTGATCTACGTCCTTTCCCACGATTTCCACCTTCATCGTGGTTTTTTTTTTTTTCCTCGCCATTTCTATTTTCCACTTTTTTCTTCCTTTTTTTGGGGGGTACATTTCACTTTAATTCGTGTTTTATATCGCTATCTCCACCTTAATCTACTTCTTTTCTCACTATTTCTACCTTAATCGTGTTTTTTCTTCTCATTTCTATTTTGATTCGTGTTTTTCGTCGCTATTTCCATCTTCATCCATGTCCTTTACTACTAATTTCACCTTAATCCTGTTTTTTCTCGCTATTTCTCTTTGATTCACGTATTTTATCACTGCTTACACCTTAAATCACGTCTTTCCTCGCTACATCCCCCTTGATCATGTCTTTTCTCGTTACTCCCACCTTAATCCGCGTCTTTCACCGTTACTTTCCGTTACCTCACGTGCCTGAAACCATTACTCATACTCCACACTCATAAACCGCTGATTCCTTACTCCGTCTCTCCTCCTCCTTCTTCTGCACCTTTACCTCTATGTGTCCCTCGCTTAATGGCTACTAAACACGAAATCTCTTCCTTTAATGTCACGTAGTTCCCTATATTCTTTCCCTTCACTCCATTTCCCTCTCCTTCCTCGTCCCTCCCGTCGTCCTGCTCCTCCTCCCGTACTTACTTCTTCCACTCGACTTTCCCCGTTTTATAACCCGGATATTTGAGGCCGCGAATGTAAATCTGCCACACGACTCGGTTAAAGGGAGGGAGAGGTGGATATTTAACACCTCCGGCCAAACTCCCCCGCCCCGCACCTCGCCACGCCAGACACAGGAGGCAAGGGGAAGGGGGCGCAGGGAAGAAGTGTGCTCATCTTGATGGTACCTCCGCCCTCATAACGCTCTTTTTGTGCCGGTATATTGCAAAAGTCGCCTTCACGTGTTTATATCATATTTTGTCCTCTTACTCTTCCTGCTCCTCCTCCACCACCTCCTCCTTTGTCCGTTCCCCTCTACCACCGCCAGAGTCTCCTCCTCTTCCTAATCTTCTTCTTCCTCTTCCTCCTCCTCCTCGTACTGAGATGTTACCCTCGAGTGTTTATATCATATCTTGCTCTTTTGCTTCTTTTATTTCTCTTTTATCTTTCTCTTCTTTGCGCACTTGCGATCCTACACCTTTTCGTTTTCGTTTAGACAGCACACTTATAGTTATCACTCACTCTGAAGGGCCGACAGGTCTGCTGCTGCATATTCTTCCCTTATATTCGGTATGGTTTCCCCCTCCTGTTCCTCCTGTGCGTTGCGTGATTGTTATGGTTGGCGTGACATTTGCCCCCATACCGTAACCGCCCCTAGAGCCATAACCCACGAGTACGGAAGAATAAAGGGACAGGGAACGAAAAAAAGAGGCCAAGAATCATTAACCCCTCAAGGGCATTTTTCCCGAGAGATAAAGAGAGAGCAAGAGAGAGAAAGAAAGAGAGATAACGTCTAATATCAAACAATCAAGAGTCCTTTGATGTCGTTTATTGATGAAGAACTGATTGCCATATTACTTGTGTAAGAAACGCTATGGCAGAGAGAGAGAGAGAGAGAGAGAGAGAGAGAGAGAGAGAGAGAGAGAGAGAGAGAGAGAGAGAGAGAGAGAGAAATCACAGAGGTCATGATGGAATATGATAACATCTTTACAGGTGATCAAATACTAGAGACTCTCGTTATCTTCTTTCCCCTTTCGCATTATTTATTATAGCACAACAAAGAGAGAGAGAGAGAGAGAGAGAGAGAGAGAGAGAGAGAGAGAGAGAGAGAGAGAGAGAGAGAGAGAGAGAGAGAGAGAGAGAGAGAGAGAGAGAGAGAGAGAGAGAGAGAGAGAGAGAGAGAGAGAGAGAGAGAGAGAGAGAGAGAGAGAGAGAGTAGCTGTGATTTATATTTCTTTTGTCTTATCAATCATAATACTCAAGAGACCAAGACCGAGAGCGAGAGCGAGAGAGAGAGAGAGAGAGAGAGAGAGAGAGAGAGAGAGAGAGAGAGAGAGAGAGAGAGAGAGAGAGAGAGAGAGAGAGAGAGAGAGAGAGAGAGAGAGAGAGAGAGAGAGAGAGAGAGAGATAATCGTAATCCTGAACTAGATTTCACAGGTGCATCCTAAACTAGGCTTTATCGTTGGTTTACGCACCCACCCTAACCTCCCATTAAATCTGCCGCACTCCTGCCTCACGCCCTCCTCCTCTTCCTCCTCTTCTCTATCGACCCGCGCCAGGAATTAAGCATCGCCGCCGCCACAATGCGACCTCATGAATGAAATATAGGTCAGATCAGTGCAGGGCATCTTAGGTTACATTACGCTAGGTTATATGTAAAAATGGGTGTTGAGTGTTGAAATATACATACATTAGGTTAGGTAAGCTTAAGTTATGTTAGGTCAGATTAGATTAGTTTAGGTAGGTAAGGTCAAGTCAGGTTTAGATTACCATAGAGGAAAACAAGGAAGAAAAAATTAAAACAGAGCTGAAATGTGTCTGAACTTTCCCTGCATAAGTAATCACTCACACACACTATTGAAGGAGGGTGAATCTAATGAAGGAAGAAGAAGAAGAAGAAGAAGAGGAGGAGGAGGAGGAGGAGGAGGAGGAGGAGGATAGAAGGAAGAGAGGAGGATAGAATATAAAAGAAGACAAGAAGATAAGGAACCAGGAGGAGGAGGAGGAGGAGGAGGAGGAGGAGGAGGATAGAAGACAAAAGAAGACAAGAAGATAAGGAGCAAAGAACAGAAGGAAGGAAAAGAAAGCATGACATGAAGTGCAAGTCAAAGCGAGAGCGAGAGAGAGAGAGAGAGAGAGAGAGAGAGAGAGAGAGAGAGAGAGAGAGAGAGAGAGAGAGAGAGAGAGAGATGTGAAAAACAAAGGAAAATGAGAAACGTGGCTAGACGTCAAGAATGAAGGCAGCCAGAGAGAAGGAGAAAGGAAGACAGAGAGATAATATAGTACTGGAGTCTTCGTGGGAGTTTTTCACAACTGGGAAACTTCTGACGTCACTGTACACTTTTATCGGGAGGGGGGAAGTATGTCAAGGGAAAGTTTATTGAGGTTGGCTGAAACTTTCCCTTGGTGATGGAGAAACTGAGGAACGTTATGGCGATGGGAAACGCAAGGATGGAGGGAGGGAGGGAGGTAGGGAAAGAAGGAAGGAAGGAAGAAAGGAAAGGTACCGGGCTGGACCTATTTGAGGGAAAACTGGTTAGAAAAAGGAAGATGAGAGAAAGAGAATGGGATAAAAAACAAAGGGAAGAGTGAGGGCTTTCTGTAACACGAAATAAGATTACAACTCAAACAAGAAATTAAATGTTAGTGTGTGTGTGTGTGTGTGTGTGTGTGTGTGTGTGTGTGTGTGTGTGTGTGTGTGTGTGTGTGTGTGTGTGTGTGTGTGTGTGTGTGTGTGTGTGTGTGTGTGTGTGTGTGTGTGTGTGTGCGTCTTAAGCGGAATTAACGAAAAGGAAGGAAAATGCTGATGAAAGTTTGCTACTGTATCCATAACCCGGTAACAACTAGTGGCGTGTAGAGTTTGTGGCGCGCGCACACACACGCCACACACACACACACACACACACACACACACACACACACACACACACACCACAACACGGCCAGACAACCCTTTACCTTGCCAACCCAAAGCCATTATTCCATTCCCACGGGGGATTTACGGAGCCACGCCATGGTTTTGTGCGTCTATCAAGCGGAAAATGAAGCCGTGAACCCCGTGCCGTTTGACTGGTGGACAAATATTGAAAACGGGGCCCGGTACGCCTCCAGGGTCTTGCCTTCCCATCGTCCCCTCCATCATTAAGCCCTCAGTACCATGACACGTTTTCATATTCATTCTGCTTATTATTGGGCAATTTTATAGTTTCAGAAACTTATGTGGGGTATTAAAATAGTGAATAATCTGGCCATTAATCTTTTGACCACCATAGACCTTTCCTAATGTATATAGAATGGTTTAATGACATCTAAAAATCATAGTAAAAAGCGCCCTAATATTGAAGGAGTTAACATCATAGCAGTATATCATTCGTTTATATAATTACCATAGTTTTTTTCTTTATATTGTGGTACATTGATATTCACAATTCTAATAGCTTTTAAATATTTTTCTTTATGTTTTGTAGTACATTGATATTTACAGTTTCAAGTTTCTAAACATTTTACATAATTTTTCTTCTCTATTTTAACAAAACACGATTTCTTGATGCCGAGCGATGTACTCATAATTATTCATTTAGTCGACTAATATCTTGCTAATAAAACGCATTGGTATTTCTAGATGAGCACACTTTTCTCTTTAATAATGAGGGTGGTAATGAAGCAAATGTTACTCGTAATTATAATGCCACTAATTATCATTCGTTACTGCAACTAAGGCAGTGTAATGATGCTGAAAGGAACATGTATTCTTACTGATATTTCATTATTTCTTGGCTGGAAAACGGTCATTAAAAGAGTTGATAAATATGCGACGCAGTCCATTAACTTCTTTTCTTGACCAACTTTGTACCATCACAGTAAAGAAACATCAACACACACACACACACACACACACACACACACACACACACACACACACACACACACACACACACACTTTTAGTACGAAAAACGAATGTGAGGCTGGAAGAGAAATGTGTGTGTGTGTGTGTGTGTGTGTGTGTGTGTGTGTGTGTGTGTGTGTGTGTGTGTGTGTGTGTGTGTGTGTGTGTGTGTGTGTGTGTGTAAGTGAAATATAACCTCAGTAATTTTAATAAATCTCCATACTCGTATATCTAACCCTTGCAGATGAAATAAAAATTTCGGCAGTGCTTCATACAACACACAGACAAAACTGAGGAAGAAGGCGAAGCAGCAAGCAAGTAGGACAAGCAGGAAGGCAGGAAGACAGGAAGGCGTGCAAGCAGCTTCAGAAGTGACTCTACTTAAATTCGCTTAAACGTAAGAAGGAGGAAAAATAGGCGGGCAATCTGTTCCCGCGGGAAGGAAGAAGAACGACCACATTACGAAGATGCAAAGAATAAAAATAAAAATCTAAATACAGTTGGGCAGCAAGGTCCTCTGTTGGAGCGGCGGCAGGAGCGTGAGAGGTGGAAGGGGAGGAAAGCCAGACAAGGCAAGGCAAGGCAAGGTAAGGCAAGGCAAAGCGAGGCAAGGCGAGGCACGTTAGATCTTCACAAAAGCAATCTTCCAATAACGCCCTAATTACCTGGAAGCAGCCCGCTGTCACACCTGCGGAATTACAGTGGTATTGCAAAGGCATATACGCGAACTGCTATGAATACTACCGCTCCAACTAATAATACTGCTACCACCATCACCACCAACTTGAAACAATACGTCCACTTATTTTCCTGCAGTGTACACAAGCATCTTTCCACACATTCCTTCCACTTCCTCCACCTTCCAAGAAGAAGTGCGAGTTAAAGGCTTCCTGTGTTGACAAAAGACCCAAGTTTAGTCGAACATAAAAAGGCTGTAATGAGGATTCAACAAGACTAACGATACGAGAGAGAGAGAGAGAGAGAGAGAGAGAGAGAGAGAGAGAGAGAGAGAGAGAGAGAGAGAGAGAGAGAGAGAGAGAGAGAGAGAGAGAGAGAGAGAGAGAGAGAGAGAGAGAGAGAGAGAGAGAGAGAGTCAAACAAAAGAAAGACAAATAAAAGGATAAAAATAAACAGAGACGGACAAAACATAAACAGATTCAATGAAGCTTCATCATTCCCCCATTTGCCAACCAATATAAGCTCGTAAACCCTCTTAATTTGCAGATTGATTTGATAGCATTCAGACCTTCATGTATATTCCAGTGATTCTGTTCCGGCACTCCCCCCACCCTGCTGCCTCACTCCGAAACAAAAAAAAAAAAAAAAACGAGAAAAGGAGAAACTTCAAAGGGGTTCACGCAATTCCAGGCTGTTATGTGTCAGGCTGCAGGCTAAGAGAATCTAATCCCCCCATCACCACCCATCCCACCCACCTCTACTCTTTTCCTGGCGCCGAAACAGTCCTGGAATGCTCGAGGAAATTCATTAAAAAAACATGGAAGCGAAACTACCGACTTGAATGAAATATGTGAAACGCTTTTTCTGTCACCGAATTTGAATTGTTCCTCAGACTACGTGTTAGTGGACGTGGCAGGTGGCGATAGGTGGAGGGGGAGAAGTGCATAGAGGGAGGAAAGCTGGTGCGGCTGGAAAGCATTACAGGGTAGAGCGGTTAATAGCTAATTCCGACATGGTAGATAATACAGAGACAGGAAACGCAAGGCTGTGGAGTGTATAGAGAGGAGGAGACTCGAAGAGAGAGAGAACAGGGAGGAGCGGGGAGCGGATAGATGAGGAATGTAAGAGAAGTGAGTATGGAAACGGCAAGCATGAGTAAGATGTTGGAGTAGAAATGGACGGCTAAGGATCATGCAGCGAGGTTGAGTCTGAAAATATAGTGAGCAAACAAAGAAATCATCCTTAAATTTTAGATGAGAGAAAAGAAAAGGCAAGAAAATAGGAAAACAAAAGATCCAGACAGTGAGAAGGAACACCTCAAACAACACCATTTCAAAGACAACACTCCCGGCCAGCAACTCAACTCAGCTCAGGAAAACAAGAAGGGAGAAGAGGAAGGAGTGGTAAGTGAACAGCTAGGGAGTGGATGAAGAAAGACACACAAGGAAAGGCTGAGATAAGGAATGATAAGAGAGGGAAAAAAGAGAAAAAGATAGATAAACAAAGACATAAAACGCTACAAAATACAACACATTAGAAACATATCTAAGGTCTAAAGGGGATGACAGGGTGACTCTTGCATGCTTGTGAAGAAATAGAAAACGCAAAAAGATAGGATAAAATAGGGAATGAGGTGTAGAGGTATATGGATGGGACGTGGGGTGACATAAACGCGGAAACAGGATCAGGTGAGAGTGACAAATGCGGGTCGTGGGTGCCTTTGTGGTAAGTGGTGCCAAGGGGTTGGGTTACGAGCGTTAAAACAGTAAAAACAGGCAGCATTCGGCCCAGCGCGTGATTGGTTTAGGGGCTTCACGAGGCATCACAATTCCTTTATTTTCCAGCGATGACTATTCTGTTCAACAGTTTTCCGCGTTTTACTTATTTACCGAATGTCTCCCAACCAAAACGCATTCCTTTTTTTGGTGGGAAGTGAATACTGTTCGCGTTGTGTAACCATTTTTGGTATAGAACATTTCCTTAACATTTTCTTTTTATTCGTATTTAAACTTCCGTGATATTCTGCTTTTTGACGATACCAAAAACAATTGTCTGTAGAATGGATACACTTTTGTGAGCCATGTTAAAACTTCGGTGCATCAACAAACATTTCATATTTTTTTCCGTTTTTGTTTGATATTTTGAATATCCAATACTTTTCTGGCGCTGTTTTTATCCACATAATAGTTCCCGGAGTCAGACACGTAAAGACGAGGCCATTGTGCACTTACTCGTTATATCTGCGAATTATTTCTTCCCTTACTCTATGTTTTACCTTTCCAATTGTAACCTGAAGCTGCCGCCTCACGTACGGCACGGGAACTCCTGTAATCAGCGTTGTTATACGAATGTAAAGAGAATATTCATCGTATTATACATCTCTTCTTCAATCTTTCATTAAATAAGAGGGAAAATTTGATGTGTCATAAACATCTATCTTTCTGCAAACACCTCATTGAGAGAATATTGTATAAAATAACTGTTTTTCCCTGCGTCTCTCATTACACACGAGACACAATCACCTGAAGCGTAACAGATGCATGTGACTATATACATTGAGCTGCTACGTACCAGACAGAGTATTAATTCACAGACGTACCGTTGCGGAACAGGTGGCGCCGCCGGTGAACGAGGCGCTCTGAGTAACAATTCATGCTTAGTGCAACGTTCGCAGGGTACGAATCGCTTCATACAGGTCTCGGCCGCAGAAGACGCGTCAGGCAGCCGTAACAACGCTCTAGTGAGCCGTCCCATCCTTCATGTCTCGACTCTCCCACACAACTAAACCTGCACTTCTGTATCACGCCTCTTAGTCATGAGCTCCGGTAAAATTTACAACCCATGATATAAAAAGAAAAAGACCCATAAATATGTGTTTCTCGTGTCAACATCACGGAAGCAGCAGCGACAGGAGGGCTGGCGCAGAGGACAGCAGCAACAGGACCAGCATCCACAGTAGCAGTGGTAGTGGCTGGAGTATTGCGGGAAAAGAAAATGGAAAAGCTGAAAGGAACATTAACATGGGAATGGGAAAATAATTGAGGCGCAGCGCAACCAGGAGCAGCAGCACGTGGCAGCACTCAAGGAAGAAATAACAAGAAAAAAAAAAAGATACAAGGATAAAAGGCGATAAAAGAACGTTACCAGGCAATGACAGATACAGCAGACAACACTTACAACCGAGCCAACGAAATAAACAAGGCAATAGTAGTACGAGGAACAGGAGGAGGAGGAGGAGGAGGAGGAGGAGGAGGAGGAGGAGGAGGAGGAGGAGGAGGAGGAGGAGGAGGAGGAGGAAAGAATGTAAGAGAAATATCAAGAACAGCGACAACAAGCACCAGGACACAGCAACACGGCAAGAGCAACAAGCAAAGCAAGAAAACTCGATAAAGTGTCAAGCGCAACATCTGAATCGCTGGAGGAGGAGGAGGAGGAGGAGGAGGAGGAGGAGGAGGAGGAGGAGGAGGAGGAGAGGACACTTTAGAAATAGCTCCGGTGCGAAAACTGGAAAAAGAAAGCCCTGGTCGCCCCTCCATCTCGATCAGCGGCAGCCGTGCGCGCTATAGATCGAAAATTGCTCTCACTACAGTAAACGGAGCCGCTTTCAATCCTAAAGAAGCCTGCACCAGTAAGCCATCTGCGACGTGCCGACCGCGCAACGCCTCCCTGGCTATAATTTCAAGCTGGCAAATTACTCCCCGGCGCCGTATATTCCTGAGAAAACATTGTAATAACGTCCAATAACCTTAATTATCAAGAAATATCACGTAGAATGCGATTTATGTCGGGAATATTTCACCCACCGCGAGGATAAGAAACAAAACGGGATGCAACGTAACACACAAAGATATAAAACACGACCCAGCCTGCCATCACCGCCACCACCACCACAGCCAACACCACCACTACCACCACCGCTACTGCCAGACGCGCCTCCCCAGAGCCTGTTGTATCTTGAGCAGAAGGGAAGCGATCTGTACGCATCATTTCCCGTAATACCACCACCACCAGCACACGGCCGAACATCAACGGTAAACATCCCACACCAAAGACCATCATGCATTGAGAACTAACCTCCGACTATTACCTTGAAGTATCTACCTGCCTTAACTGACATTATCTCCCCTCTCTCTCCCCACACAGTGCTCCTCCCCACCATTACTGCGTCTGTTGGTTATTGGAGAGTGAAGGAGAGAGGTGAGGTGCGTCTAAAGGCTAGACGAGGAGGGAGGAGAGAGAGGAGGGGAGAAAGGACGTGTGGCAATAAATCTTAGGTCAATGAGGGATGATCCACGAGCACACACGTTATGTTTATGTATGTACGTATATATAAGCATAATGTATGAATGCAAGAGTTTCCCGCACCCTCAACAAGAATGAGAGAGAGAGAGAGAGAGAGAGAGAGAGAGAGAGAGAGAGAGAGAGAGAGAGAGAGAGAGAGAGAGAGAGAGAGAGAGAGAGAGAGAGAGAGAGAGAGAGAGAGAGAGAGAGAGAGAGAGAGAGAGAGAGAGAGAGAGAGAGAGAGAAATTCAAAGTTGAATCAGTTCTTTGTTTCCGCCAATCTTCATTTCCTTTTTTTTTACCCCTTTTTTTGAAGCATTTTTTTTTTTACATCTTCCCCTACATTGTTCTCTCTCTCTCTCTCTCTCTCTCTCTCTCTCTCTCTCTCTCTCTCTCTCTCTCTCTCTCTCTCTCGTTATTTTTTATGTACTTTCCTCCCTCGGTTTTGTCCCTCAAGCAATTTCCGTTTCAGTACGCGGCGCTCCCGACTACTTTTTTGGGCTATATTTATGTGGACCAATTCTCTCTCTCTCTCTCTCTCTCTCTCTCTCTCTCTCTCTCTCTCTCTCTCTCTCTCTCTCTCTAAGACTTAATCTCCCTCCCCTGTCTTTCCTCCCTCTCTCTGAACTCGGACACTATCCTCTGTTTTATCTCCAAACACAACCCTCTTTGTCTCCAAGCTCCTATTCTCTTTTCCTCCTCCTCTTCCTCCTCCTCTTCCTCCTCTTCTTCCTCCTCCAGTTCCCCTCATCCAACCTCCTCCATATTCTTCCGCTTCTCTTATTATTACTCTCTTCTCCTCCTCGTTTTCTTCCTTTTGTGCCTCCTTCAATTCTTCCTCGATCTCTTTTCCCTTTTCAATTTCGTTGGCAGAATTTCTTCTCTCTTTATTTATTATTCTTTTTTTTTTCAGCCCTGCGTGGCTCATCAAAATTAATTAATACCAAAGCAACACTCCGGCTTGCATTCCCTTCGACACTCCAGCAGCCACGACAGAGGGACGCTTTGGTAGAATGAAAGACGAAATAGGAAAAAAAAGATAATAACAAGAAGGGAAGGAAAGGAAAAGAGGGAAAAAGAAAGGCAAGAGATGAAAAAAGTGAAATTAGATACGAAGAGGGAAATGAGAGAGAGAGAGAGAGAGAGAGAGAGAGAGAGAGAGAGAGAGAGAGAGAGAGAGAGAGAGAGAGAGAGAGAGAGAGAGAGAGAGAGAGAGAGAGAGAGAGAGAGAGAGAGAGAGAGAGAGAGAGAATGAAAAAAAAAGACAAAAATATACTGCAAACAATAAAACGAAAGTAAAAAAAAACAACTGAAAACAAGCATTCAAACAAATACCACCACCACCACCACCACCACCACCACCACCACCACCACGGCAGCGAAAACTACGACAATAACAGAATCCACCACCACCACCACCACCATTACCAGTCCACCCAAATCACTGTTACCTGTGTTAGAACTGCTGCTAAGCCACACAAAGAAGGTCCCGGTGGCTCCTGTGACTTCACGTGGCAAAGAGAAAAAGGACGAAGAATACAAGATGACGAGGACGAGGACGAGGACGAGAAATGCAAAGGAATATACAAAGGAACACAAAGAAAGTCCAAATCAAACGTCTTTATTATGCTGTTTAGGTAACTATTCTACTCTATTAGTGAGAGATTGAGGAGAGAGGTGAGAGATAGGAGGAGGAGGAGGAGGAGGAGGAGGAGGAGGAGGAGGAGGAGGAGGAGGAGGAGGAGGAGGAGGAGGACGAGAAGAAGGACAATGAGTAAGCGGAAGAGGGAGAAGATTTGGCGCCGTGTCCCATCTCTGCTCTTTCCTTCCTACCTACCTACCTACCTAACAACAAACACTCTCTCTCTCTCTCTCTCTCTCTCTCTCTCTCTCTCTCTCTCTCTCTCTCTCTCTCTCTCCCTCACTCCTCCATTCGTCTCTCCGCCGTCCATATCTTAGGAGAGCTGTGAGTGTCCCCTTCATCACCTCAATTCAGCTCAACGCACCCCCATGTCACCCTCACCTCGCCCTTACTCACCCTCCTTAAGCCCTTCCTCGTTGTAGCACGCCCCCGAGCCCTCATATGGACGAGCGCGAACTGAAGGAGGCCGATGGAAGAGTGGAGGAGCAGGAGGATGGGGCCGGTGAGGGTTGAAGGAGGCCGGAGGGAGTCTTTGGGAGGGAGGGAGGAGTATAGAGGACCCCGGAGCTGGCCAGGACGTACATGGCCCTCCAGGAAGACAATGTGTTTCCTCTCAGCCGTAAACTGAGGCAGTGCAGACCTTGTTCTTGGAGGAGGAGGAGGAGGAGGAGGAGGAGGAGGAGGAGGAGGAGGAGGAGGAGGAGGAGGAGGAGGAGGAGGAGGAGGAGGAGGAGGAGGAGGAGGAGGAGGAGGAGGAGGAGGAGGAGGAGGAGGAGGAGGAGGAGGAAATGGAAGGAATAGACTAAAAGAAGGGAGATAATAAGGGATGTAGGGATGAGAGAGAGAGAGAGAGAGAGAGAGAGAGAGAGAGAGAGAGAGAGAGAGAGAGAGAGAGAGAGAGAGAGAGAGAATTACTATTTGAATAGCTCGACAAGTTGACGTCAGAAACCACCAACAATCTCCAGCTGTTCCTCTCATTTCCCTTACCACAGCCTCCTTCACCACGGCCGCGCCACATCAGCTCCCTGTGACCCCTGCTCTCACCACCACCACCACCACCACCACCACCACATCTTCATCACATCATGTCCTATAACCATTTCTTTCATCACTACCACAAGGATATATAAAAAAAATCTCATCACACCCTTTCCTTGAGCAGTACTCTCTATTTCTTTCTTGCAATGAGATATACAGTGTAATTGATCCGAAATGGTCCCATAAGAGCTAGGAAGTCTGTTGATATTCGTTCTTTCTTTGTATTCCTTAGTGTTCACCAAACGGCTTATTGCAGCTTTCCTTATTTGCCTGTTCTTACTTCGCCACCATTAACCCCTTCATCAATACACGTACTGTGCCACATTTTTACCTTGAGAGCTGTGTACGATTATACGATTTTATTGACATTAGGAAGGGTGAATGGAGGTCAGAATATTAAAGGCCACGGTCTTCACTACTTCAATCCCCCCACTTAAGTTTCTGAAGCTGTAAAAGTCTTCAGATAGTAAGCAGAATGAATATGGAAACGTGTCACGGTACTCAAGAGGTTAATAACTTACATTATAACACCATCCTACCTACACTCCGGCATTCTATATCCTGTCACACTTGGACAAACTTACTTAGCTTGGCAACAGTAGAAGTCAGCCAATGAGAAAAATATCACACTCTCTTCCACTGTGTCGAGAGTTTATTCCCTTCAATATAACCTCTTTAGCCTGCTAGGAACCAATCACCTGTCAACTTTCATAATGGGACCTTCAGTATATTAGAAAAGCTTGCATTAATCTTTACTTAAGCGTGACAAATTGGCGAGATGCAAACTTAGTAATCTGGAAAGACGCACGAGCCACTAAATTGAGTGCTCCGATATTTCACACCTCCAGGTACCTAAGTTTTATATTCGTCTACTAAAACTAGGAAATATTAATCGTATGAAACTAGCATCAGTGTCATTAGCGATCACAGCGTTACGACTCAAGGGTAAAAGGAAGCCAGGGACAGTGAAAGCAGCAGATTACTCGACTTCTGACCAGAACTTTACCACGGCAACACTATAGCAACCACTGCCCACACCACCACTGCGCCACCAACACAGCACTCATTCCCTTGCCACATGAACTCCCACTCCCTGACGCCAAACATGAAAACTGACAAAGAAAGAGCGAGAGAGCGAGAGAGAGAGAGAGAGAGAGAGAGAGAGAGAGAGAGAGAGAGAGAGAGAGAGAGAGAGAGAGAGAGAGAGAGAGAGAGAGAGAGAGAGAGAGACGCTAAAACAGTCCCTCAGACCTCAAAAATAACCTGAATAATTAGCACAGCTTCAGGCGTTGATCTGCATAGTGAGTTAGGCAATGCACTTCTCTGAGGCAACCCTGACGCGAGAAAATGAAGGTGGAGACGTGTCTTGATGAGTTTTGTTGTCTGTGGGACGACGGAAAGAACAAGAGGGTGAAGAGGGTAAAGAATACTCAAGTAGGGAGACAAGGAAAAGAGGAAATTCTGACAGAAAATACACAGACATGAAACAACTCTGGAGGAAATGTGTAAGGGAAAGAGAGGAGAGAAATGGAGTTTAAAGAGTATTAGAGAAGTGGTTGGGAAAGGTACTGTTGAAAGGTTGGGCAAAAAACAAAGAAAACATGGTAGGGAAGGGAATGTGAGGAATTGAGATAGGAAGAGTAGTAGTTGTAGGAATGTAAAGGTAAAAAAAATCGACAATAAGGAAAGGGGAAATGAGAGAAAAAAAAAATGACTAGAAAATGTAAATAGTGAATGTGTAGGGGAGAACAAGAGAAATGGCGAAAAAAACGGATAAAGAAGAGCTAAAAAATAGTTGTGGGGATGGATAAAGAAAATAGACAAGAGAAAAAGGGAGATAAAGTGACTGGAAAAAGGAGGGAGGAAAATTTTTGAAAAGAGAAAACGGAAGAACCGGCTATAAAAAGATTCTTGTAAAAAATATGCAAGAAAAAAAAAGAGAGAAAGAGGAAAAGAAAAAAACAGGAGAGTGTACGTGAGATGTGGAGTGTTAAGATCGTGGAAAAAGGTGTGAATAAGAAAGTTTGAGACGAACGTGAAGGATAAGAACGCGTGTGCACCGAGGAAGCGAGAATAAGAACGAGAAAAAAAATGATGAATATAAATACACCACAAAGCGAAGCAGCGATTGTGGAGAGTTTTTGAAATGGGAAAATGGTCTGACATGCCTGGTGAGAAGTGAGGGAGAAGTGGAATTATGGAAGCAGGAGGGAAGGACGGGTGGCTAAACAGAACACTGGACACTGGAATGCTTAAAGTTGCAATAACTGTAGTGAAGCATTCAGAACCCACTCACCCCACCCTGACACTCACACACCCACACACACACACACACACACACACACACACACACACACACACACACACACACACACATAAATACTCACTCACACCGAGACACACAACTACGCGTTCCACACACCCATCCACCACTATCACAACCACAAAACAACTGGTTTCGAATCTCTCTCTAAGATCACGCCTGACTTCTAATCTCTACGATTTCTGATTGCGGCAGAGAATACTTAGTAGTAGTGTTCAGTACCTTAAAATCTCAACTCCTCCATCTATTAACTCAACACAACCTTCCAGACAATTCTCCCCTCTTCTTCAATGACATTCAGCTGTTCCCCTCTCCTACACTGATTTTTTTTATTTAAGAGGGGAAACTGGCTAAGGGCAACAAAAAATAAAATAAAGGCGCACTTAATTGCCAGTTCCCTTGGAGACCAACAGTTAGCCAAAAGACGGGACAAATGTCTTGAGACCTTCACGACCTGACGTTTACTTACTATCTAAACTAGAAACTTCACATCTCATCTCTTGCTAAAACAGGTTCTATGAACTGCTAACTTTGTGCCTTATCCGCCCCTGCATGAAGTACTCTTAGCATGTGTGGAATGATTGCACTCACACATTTTTTTCAGACAGAGTTGAATAAAAAAAAACTTTCTTCTTCCTCTCACCTCTACTCTCTCTCTCTAATGCAAGTTAACCAGTACTCTCAATCATTCATACCTTTCTCTGGTAAGTAATGGAACTTCCTAGTTACCCCTAGATTTCCCTCTTCCTATGATTTCACCTCATTAAATTTCAAGATGAAGGTTTCAAGACACTAGTATCCCTTTCTAATGGTTAACAGTCTCTGACCTGCACTAGGACTGGCATTCTAAAGTGGCCTTTTTCTTTTTACTTTCTGTTGCCCTTAGCCACCTTTCCGCTCGCACATAAAAAAAAGATACATAAACCTACTAACTCACTCCACACACTAATGCGTTCGCTAGACAACCACCAACCTGCACCCACTCAACCAACCACCCAGACCAACACATCTACACGTTCCCTACACACTCAGCGAGCCACACCCACGCAACACACGTATCTATCTACATAGGAACAAGCAGGCAATCTAGCACTTATAAAAGGCACAGAAACAAATACCAAAGAACAAACTCCTATTTGCACAATCCTTTCCCCCTAACGCTGGAGTCCCGCAGGATCCCTCGGGAAACACCACACCATCGCCAACACCAATGAAAAACGTGAAAAAAAATAAAGTAAAAAAAAGAAGAGATAAAATAAGTGAAAGAGAGCGAGAAGGGGAACTAGAAATATTGACACTTACATTTAGCTGCACCGGTACTAGTGGCAGTAGAAGTCGTGGACGTAGTCGTAGTACTAGTAGTAATAGTTTTTGTAGTTTTTATTTACACGGTGCTTGTAATTCAGTCATAGTAAAGTCATAGTAAAGTCATAGTAAAGCCGCTTCATTGCAGATAACACACCAAACTGGAAAATAAAGATAATTAATACAAATACACTAATGATTTATCCATATGAACGCAAACCAAGCAATACAAACAATTAGGAAAATGGAAAATGGAAATATATAAATGGAAATAAAAAATAAGCTACTTGAATAAACATTAATGCCATGAATGAAACCACAACTAATAATGGACATGTGAGGGGAAAAAGGTGAACACGAACGTGAGAGAGCGAGACGAGAACAAGCAAACATTTTGAATAGTAGAAGAGTAGCGATGCACAACAACAACACAACATCGGCTGGAAAAACAGAGTAAAACCGAAGCGACCAAACGTAAACGATTTTTCCTTTTTATTCTCTATCTTTTTCGTTTCCAGAGCCACACTCAAGCAATCAAGTAAAATAAAGATGAAAATGAAATTAGTCAGTCAATATTGGAAATGACTACGTAATGTCAAATGCAGTGAAAATTTGCATTATGGAATTTTACGATCAGCAGCTTCCCTCCCCTTACCTTCCTCCTTCCCTCGCATCAATACTGAGACATTCCATTCCAATCCATTCCAGTCCATTCCAATCTATTCCATTCCACATCCCTCCGTTCCCTTCGCCCTCCACCCCTGCTTAACTCCTCGGCCCAAAGCAAACACATTATCTTTCTCTGCCCTTGCCTCTCCTCCTCCTACCAGTAAGACATTCCTTTCCCCTCTGGCCCACGTTTACAATCTCTCTCTCTCTCTCTCTCTCTCTCTCTCTCTCTCTCTCTCTCTCTCTCTCTCTCTCTCTCTCTCGTGGTATCTCCAATAAGACATACACACGTCAATTCCCATACCTTTCCTTTTCCTTCGCGTCCCTTCAAAGGCCACACAGAAACCGTCCTTCGCTCTCCCTTCATCTCATCTCATCTCCTCTCCTCTCCTCTCCTCTCCTCGTCTCTCTCTCTCTCTCTCTCTCTCTCTCTCCCCTCTTCCTCCGCCTCCGGTAATACACATCATATCGCCTCTTTTCACCTCCTAAAGCCACACAAGAGCAGATACATTCTCCCTAACCTTCCTTCCCCGGCTCTCCAACACATACCCCTTCACCCTCCACCACCACCGTTACTCCTACTCCCACTCCCGCCCCTCCCTCTCCCCTCCAGGACTCCCCCTCACTCATCAACTGTAACTTCCCTCTGATTGGCTCATTAAACGGGATGATAACACCTCATTGGCTCATGATTAGTGGGGCACCTGGCCTGTTGACACGACCCCCTCCGTCCTTGCCCCGTCTCCTCCCCAGCCTACCTCCCTCCATGGCGGGATGAAGGGAGGAAGGAAAGGGAGGGATCATAGAGGGAAGTTTAATGATAGGTAGTTTAGAATCGCAGGATGGGACTGAGGGAGAGAAAGAAGAGAAAAACGGACAGAAAGAGATAAACATACATAGACAGACATAGAATAGGGGAAGGAGAGAGAGAGAGAGAGAGAGAGAGAGAGAGAGAGAGAGAGAGAGAGAGAGAGAGAGAGAGAGAGAGAGAGAGAGAGAGAGAGAGAGAGAGAGAGAGAGAGAGAGAGAGAGAGAGAGAGAGACCTACGATAGATAGATGAACAAACAATCAGACAAACAGACACAGACAAAAAAAAAAAAAAATGGACAGACAGGCAGAAAGACAGCCAGACAGCCAGACAGACAGCCAGATACAAACATACAGAGACAAATACAAAAGTAAATAAAATCCATTACGTCAAGATTTTTCATATATTTTTTTATTTTCATTGTTTTATTTCAGCAAACGGCACGACAGAAATCCAATTATACTGAGACGGCGGAATATTTCCCAGTAAAATCAACATTCCACGTGGAATTGTGTGGGAAGGAAAAATTACGCATATAATGTAAGGTGTGGATGGGAAGGATTGGAACGAGGAGATTGGAGATGGATGGAAGGAGGGAAAGAGAGATAGAAAGATAAAAAAGAAAAAAAAAAGACGGAAGGAAAGAAGGAAGGAAAGAATCAACACAAAGAAAGAAAGGAATGAATGAATGAAGGAAGGAAGGAAGAAAGAAAGAAAGGATGCATGGAAGGAAGGAAGGAACACAGAAAGAAAGAAAGGAATGAAGGAAGAAAGAAAGGAAGAAGGAAGAAAGGAAGGAAGGAGGAAGGAAGGAAGGAAGAAGAAGAAAGAAAGAAAGAAAGAAAGAAAGAAAGAAAGAAAGAAAGGAAGAAAGAAGGAAAGAAAATAAATAAGGAAATAAGAAAGAAAAAGAAAGGAAAGAAAGAAAAATAAGGAAGGAAGAAAGGAAAGAGAAGGAAAAAAGGGAGAAAAAACGATCAAAATTATGAAAAGTAGGAGAGAGAGAGAGAGAGAGAGAGAGAGAGAGAGAGAGAGAGAGAGAGAGAGAGAGGAATATATAATGAGGGAGGGAGGAAGGGAGGGAGAAGGAAAGAAAAGGAAATACAACAATGGAAAGAGAGAATGGAAAATAAGATAAAAGAGACAGGAAAGGAAAGAAAATGAATAGAAAATTTAAAAACACAAAAAATAAAAGAAAGAAAGTAAAGGAAGGAAAAGAAATAAGAAAAGGATAAAAATTAATAATGAAAACAAAATGAAAGAAAATAGAAGAAAAAAAAGAAAATAAGGAAAAAAAATGAAGGAAGGAATGAAAGAAGGAACAAACGAACGAAAAAAGGAAGGAAAGACAATAAATACAAAGAAGGAAGGAAGGAAGGAAAGAAGGAAGGAAAAGTTTACGAAGATGATGGAGAGGGTACAAACCATTGAAAGAGAATGAAGGGAGATGGAAAAGACGAAAAAAGAAGCTTGGAACGGAGGGGAGGGGAGAGAATGGAGCCGTGGAGAGGGAGGGGGAGGAGGAAGGAAGGGAGAGGAGAAGGAAGAGGACTGGTGAAGATTAATGAGAAGCGTGAAGTGTCTGGATAAAAGGAATAAAAGAGGGCAAAGATAAAGGCCGTAATGGGAACGAGGAAGAGAGAGAGAGAGAGAGAGAGAGAGAGAGAGAGAGAGAGAGAGAGAGAGAGAGAGAGAGAGAGAGAGAGAGAGAGAGAGAGAGAGAGAGAGAGAGAGAGAGAGAGAGAGAGAGAGAGATGAAGAGTGCCAGGAGAGAGTAAAGAAAAGAGGAGCGAAGGAGGGAGGGAGAGGGGACTTAAAGGGAAACGGGTAAAGGGAAGGGGAGAAGCTGCACCTCCACCAACACCTCATTTATTAGTGTCGTGTTCGTAATCACCTCATTATCATTAACCTGTGGCAGTGAGCGCCGCCACACACGACCCAGAAGAGGGAGGGAAGGGTGACGAAAGGCAGACGCTGAAGGAGGGAATGGGGAGGGCTGAGAGGGGAGAAAAGGGTTGGAGATTCAAGAGGAAGGTAAAGAAAAAAATGGAAATAGAAGACTTAAAAAAGTGTTGTAATCTTACACTTCAGAGAGAGAGAGAGAGAGAGAGAGAGAGAGAGAGAGAGAGAGAGAGAGAGAGAGAGAGAGAGAGAGAGAGAGAGAGAGAATGGAGTTCGCTTTCCAGCTGCATATTACTCATCCATATCGACATATTTATCATTATCTAATAAACTGGCACGCTGCGTAGCATTATCATTCCTCACTATATCCATTTATAAGGGCAGGGGTGGCGGCAGGGGTAGAGGCAGGGTTCCAGTTTGCATTCCACCCTCCCTCCCTACTACCCACGTTCCCTACCCCCTTCTCTATTCACCTCCCTTCCTCCATGTCCCATTAGCGTCACAAATGTAATTAAAGCCAGCCTGTGATATCCCACTCAGGGCCACACACCAACGCACACACAAGCAGGCGTCCATACCAACTTTTACCCACACACACGCACGTAGGTCTTCCCTCTGAATATCAAACTCAAGTCAAAGTATCGAAATCGACGCTGGATGCTATCATTGACACACACACACACACACATACGAAAGAGAGAGGACGCAGACAACGATGCGTGCAGGTCTGTATGCTCAGATGCGAAACTCATCCCGCGAACTGACGACACTGGCTATCTAAGTTAGTTCCCGCGCCGCTCCACAGATGGCCTTGCAGTGGATGACCGAGGCAGTTATGGCCGACATTAACATCGAACTCCCAAATGCGTTTTACCTCGCTGAGATGGTGGCGGATGGTTGGGAAGAGGAGGAGGAGGGGGAGGAGGAGGAGGACTTGGAGGAGGAGAGGAGGAGAAGGAGGAGGCACACGAGCAGTAATAAAACACTCTTATGGCCAATTAATACCAGCACCATCTGTGAAGCGGAGGAGTAACTAGTGTGAAACTACATCGTCACTCTGGTCAGCCTGAGTGTGCAGTGTAAATAAGTGTTATCTGAATGCATGGGGCGGCAGTGACCAACCACTTATAGAAGGCAGAAGCAGGCCGGCAGGACTGGCAGTAACCTTGAGATGATAAGAGGTACATTCATATTCTCTCTCTCTCTCTCTCTCTCTCTCTCTCTCTCTCTCTCTCTCTCTCTCTCTCTCTCTTTCTATCTATCTATCTATCTATCTATCTCTTTCGTTCGTTTTTCTTCCCCTCTTTCTCTTATTCTTATTTTTTTCGTGTTCTTTTTACTTTCATTCATTCTCTCTCTCTCTCTCTCTCTCTCTCTCTCTCTCTCTCTCTCTCTCTCTCTCTCTCTCTCTCTCTCCATCCTATTTTTCATCATTTTTATATTTCAGTATTCATTTTTCTTTTTCTACCTTCTATTCCTTCCTTCCTTCCTTCCGTCGTTCCTTCCTTCCCTCTTTCCTTCCTTCCATCCTTCCTTCCTTCCTTCCTTCTTTCCTTCCTGCCTGCCTGCCTGCCTGCCTGCCTGCCTGCCTTTCTCTCTCTCTCTCTCTCTCTCTCTCTCTCTCTCTCTCTCTCTCTCTCTCTCTCTCTCTCTCTCTCTCTCTCTCTCTCTCTCTCTCTCTCTCTCTCTCTCTCCGTCCATCCGTCCGTCTTTTCCCCTGACATCTACAATGGGCCGCGTCTCAAGGGCTCAAGTCCTATTAGAAGGAGTCTCATTCTTAATCAAAAGTTGCATCGCCCAGAATTTTTTGAAGTGCAGTTTTATTTTCTGATTGTCTCCCTCTTAAGAGCTCATAAAATATTCGGAAGCCACCCAACTCTGTCTCTGCCTCTCTCCGACGAAGCTCCGTTAAGAAAGTGAGAAAAAGATGGAAAAGAGACGTAAATGAGACCCGGGAGGCAAACTTCTCACTTTCCTCGTTTACAAAAGAGAGAGAGAGAGAGAGAGAGAGAGAGAGAGAGAGAGAGAGAGAGAGAGAGAGAGAGAGAGAGAGAGAGAGAGAGAGAGAGAGAGAGAGAGAGAGAGAGAGAGAGAGAGAGAGACGAAAGTAAACAAAACACGAAAAATAAGAATAAAAGAAGGAGAAAAACGAGAGAGAGAGAGAGAGAGAGAGAGAGAGAGAGAGAGAGAGAGAGAGAGAGAGAGAGAGAGAGAGAGAGAGAGAGAGAGAGAGAGAGAGAGAGAGAGAGAGAGAGAGAGAGAGAGAGAATGAGTAGGTTGGTATAATTTCATTACACGCCTCACAGAATCATTTGTCCATCCTTCCAAACTGGCGACACTTCATTTTGTTTGCCAAGTTGCACCCACGAGGACACTCCCCCTCATCTATTACCCAGCATCCCGCACACCCCTTCCCACTGCCTCACACCCGCCACTAACCCCCCATAACATCCCACCCTTCATACAGTCTACAAGGGTTCCAAAGGTGATCTATCTAAAGAGCTGCCTGAATCGGTACCTTTGGCATTCTTTTCTGGCAGGCTTTCCCAACCATCCCTTCCCTTTCCCTTCCTCTCCCTTCGCCCTTCTATCAGCCTCTTGCTTGGTATTCCCCCTGGTATCCCCCTGGCATTCTCCCGTGGCGTCTCCCCTGCCAATAAGGGAGCTAGCTAGTCGGCGTGGGTCAGAGAAACAATAAATCATCTTGGGTTAGGTAGAAGAAAATTACTCGGCTTGATCAACGTGGAGTGAAAGGTTCTGGCAGAGGTTGGTCTTTGCTCTTTCGTCCGCCCTTGATCATTACTTTCTGGTCCTCTTGACGCGTTCTTTGTATTCTTTGTGTCTTCCCGCCTTCTTCCGTCATGCTTTAAAATCTTCCTACAACTACTTCACCTCCTCTTCCTCCTCCTCCTCCTCCTCCTAATGTTTCTTCATCCTTATTTATCTCCGCCTTCCATCCTCCTATAACACTATTCTGAGCAATATTCAACCAGAAGCACCGCCATTTCCTTCCACATTCACCGCAGTCCAATAAAGACATTTACTTCAGAGGCCGATCCATCTACCACACCTGCACCACCACGCCTCCCGCGCCCCCTCAAGCGAGAGAAGGAACAAACGGGCGTGGGGAGCGCTTGGCAAGGAGGTGATGGGCTTTGTGATGTGGTGTAGGTAGGGTGGTGGTGGTGGTGGTGGTGGAAAACAACATTGACTGGGTTAAGTAATGGAAAAAGAGGAGGATTAAGAGAAGAGAATGAAAGAGGAGATGGATGAGAAGGAAAAGTGACGAGGGAATGATGGTAAATGAACAAGGAAGAAAATATTAAGAGTAAAAGGGAAAGGAGTATGACAAGGGGAACAAGGAGAAGGAAATGAGAAAAACAGACAAAAAATGAGGGAAAAAGAAAGTCTAAGAGGAGAGGAAGGAACAGGCAGATGACGAGGGGGTATGGAGGAGAGGGAGGGGAGGTTGGCAGTCTGTATGCCCCTGAGAGGCTGCGAACTGATGGCTTTCCTGAAAAGTGAATGAGGATTCTTCGAGAGAGTTATGAGGAGAGTGAGGGATATGTGAGGGGCAGCTGGCGAGGTCCTCTGTCTTCTTTGTTTTCTTCTCCCTTCCCGCCTCTTCCTCCTCATATTTTTTCTTCGAGGGCAGGAGGTGAAGAACTTTTAACTTCCTGTTTGTTATTCTGCCACCATTTTTTAATGTATTGTTTCATTTACTTTCGCTTTTTCCCGCGTTTTTTTTCGTTCAAACTCAAACAATATCGTTTTCTATTGTCTTTTATTCTTTTCCTTCGCTCACCACCTCCTGCTCCTCTCTCTCTCTCTCTCTCTCTCTCTCTCTCTCTCTCTCTCTCTCTCTCTCCTACGCATCCACTTCATTCCTTTTCCTCCACTTCTTCCTCCTCTTTCTTTTTAAACCGTCCCTTTCCTTCCAATCTCTAGCCTCTCTTCATTACATCTGCCTGCCTTCTTCTCTTCTTTCTCGCTTCTTCAACTCTTCCCACCTCATCATCTGCTGCGCTCTCCCTTCTTCTTTTCCTTCCTCCTTCTCGCTCGTTGTC
>NC_059289.1:13355925-13373425 GCF_017591435.1 Portunus trituberculatus | reverse complement strand
GTGTGTGTGTGTGTGTGTGTGTGTGTGTGTGTGTGTGTGTGTGTGTGTGTGTGTGTGTGTGTGTAGGTTTCTCAGATGAACACGTTACCTAAGGGCGCACCTACACAAGTTGGGTTTCGCTAAACTTTGATACACAAGACAGATCCAGACCGCCCGTCACAAGACTTCGGGTAACGAGAAGCCTACGCATCACCGACGCTCCTTCCACTTAACCACAGGTACCAATTTCAAACTTCTTGTGTAATCCTTGAAAGACTAGGATTGTATGTAAATTTGATTATATCTGTGTAGTGTGTGGCTCATCTCCGGTTACTTCAGCCCAGGAGTTCATCTGTAACGTTGCGATCGTCCGTCTCTTACTTTAGATTAGATAGTTGATACCAGCATTCTCGTAAGGAGCATTATATCGGCTGGTTTTTGCTCTTCACTTGTGTTTCTTTGTACTGCGACGAAATTTTTTTTTGAGATATTAGCTAACGCATTTTTTTTTTTTTAAATTATCCGCATTGGTGAAGACAAATGAATGTACTTAATGTATAAACTAGAGTATCTTATTCTCACCTCATCACTTTCTATACTGATCGATTAATGACATTGTATCACATAACGGAAAGCAAAATATTAAAACGTTTTACGTTTTACCATAGATACAAAGCGAATGCTGAAGTACCAAAACAAGGAAGAGATGCAACCTTTCGCTTTAATACTGACAATCCACACAATGAAAAAAGTGATTCACAAAAAGAGACCGATGTGAGATAAATAAAATCCCATAACGTTTATTATTTTTGACATAGTGAGGGAAAAAAACGAGCTTCATACGAGCATTCTTATTATATCAGAACAAAATTTAATCCGGAAAAGCGGAAGGATTAGCTGGAATCGTTTATGACTATCCGAATTGGTGTTTACAAGCTAGCCACGGGATTCTCGTGGATATTCAACATGCTTTCAATATCATCTCAACTAGGGAACGAAATCTAAGTTTGGGAAACCGTAATACCTAGAGAAAAGATGCAGCAAATATCTTAAGATTAGCTATAATCTTTAGTTAGCTTGTTTTGTGATCATTATGTTGCAATGTTAACCTATTCATTGTGGAGTTATCTGATGATTGCGTTTAGTTGTTTTATTTGTTAATTTGGTTATCAAATTCAACTATTACTATTTGGTTATCAAGTTTTGACAATACTTTCAGTCAGTAGTATTTGGTTACCATGTTTAATTAGGACGTCCAGTCATTAGTTATAATGTGCACCCATCGTCAAGTTTAGTCACTTTGTTATTATTATGTGAAGTCAATACGTCTAATTAGCATCTTTCAAGATTCCTTAAGTAAAGTGATCGAGTTTCGCAAATAAAAATAAACAACTTCTTTAAAGACGCGCTTCACCGCGAGAACTTAAAGATGACAAATTGACAAGTGATCACGCGGCGCAGCATCAGACCCACACACGCCTTTCATAAACAGATCTTTGACAGAGATTCTCGACAAACTTTTCAATTAAAACTTTTCTTCTTGGCACCCTGGAAAAGTTAATTGTTTGCTCATCTACTGTCACCCGTCGCTTTTAAAAGTCTGAAAAAAAAAAAGAATATATAAAGTTTAAATGCCGTGGGTCCAGCGAGGCGGGAGGGGTAACTTGCGTAATAAGAGGCGAGGGGGAAGTTACGATAGTGATATTCATTACAGTATAACTACGAGGGCCGAGTTTAGGGAGAGTACAAGAACACTGCAAAGTTAGGGAATAAAAAAAAAAAAAAGAAAGACCAAAACAGCATCAGACATATTTCTTTTTATTGCTCTCTTTGTGATAAGCCACGCCATCCAAAAGTAAATTAAAAAAGACATGAGAGAAGGAAGTGTAAGGAGAGTTCTGAGGATGAGCGAGTGAGGGAGGGAAGGAAGGTGCAGCAAAAGGTTCATGCATTAAAAAACTGTGTGATGAAGTGGAGAAGGCAATAAGGAAGTTTGGGAATATACAAGAATGTGAAGAAGTTTTCGTGCAATCTATAAAGAAAACAGAGAGAGAGAGAGAGAGAGAGAGAGAGAGAGAGAGAGAGAGAGAGAGAGAGAGAGAGAGAGAGAGAGAGAGAGAGAGAGAGAGAGAGAGAGAGAGAGAGAGAGAGAGAGAGAGAGAGAGAGAGAGAGAGAGAGAGAGAGATGGGAAGAAGGCAAGGGAACGTTGTAAAAATTATACTAATTAAACAAGAGGTAAAAAAAAAAAAAAAAAACAACCTCACCACCATCACCACCACCACCACCGATAACTTTTAAAGAGCAGAAGTCTCACACCAACAAACAGTTGTACAACAAAACTTCTAGCTGAGAATTTCTCCACAAATCAGTGAATATATCGTCAATAGAATGAAAAAAATAACATGTTTAAAGAAAAAAAAAAAAATTTCCAAAAATTATATAATGCCAAAAAGAAAAATACACCACCAAAGAGGTTACTAAATATCAAAGAATCAAATGTTAAAAAGAAAATTACCTACATATTCAAACTGCTCTTCTCGCAGAGTTACTAAATAATTTTAATACTGTCTGTCTTCTTTGAAAGAGGAACTTACAATACAAAGAACTGAGCTTGAGTAACAGCAATGCGTGTGATATAACATGCCTGAAGTAAGCAGGAAAAATATATTTATTGAAAGATTTGCCAAAATAATTACAATACCTGAAGGAAAATGTATGACGACGCAATTGTTTGGCACACGTCAAAAAATCAAATTCAAAAAGAAAAACTGAATGAAAAACATGAAAATTTAATTGTATTTTTTCGTATCCTTACCTTAGAAACCAAGAAAAATATTTAAAAAATTCGATGTTTATGTTATGTGAAAAGTAGTTTTAAGTAAAATAACTACAATAATTTAGAAAGATGAAATACACAACATGTTCATCTTCCAAAAACAAAAATTATTGATTACCGTTGGTTCAGAATCTAAATAATCGGCGATATCGGTGAATCGATACGGACTGAAAAATGATATCGAATAAACGACAATCCGGTATCATTATCACGATAAATCGCAATAAAACCCACCTATGGCCATCACCACCACCACCACCACCACCACCACCACAGCCATCAAAAAATACAACAATCATCCCAGGAGCGTTCTAACACAAGGCTCTAAAAATACATTGCAATCTGTCATTTCACAATTCCAATGCTAAAGAATAATGAAACAGACTCTCTTTCTCTCTCTCTCTCTCTCTCTCTCTCTCTCTCTCTCTCTCTCTCTCTCTCTCTCTCTCTCTCTCTCTCTCTCTCTCTCTCTCTCACACACACACACACACACACACACACACACACACACACACACACACACACACACACACACACACACATTTCTAAATCTGTACGTTGAAAGCTAACACTGGGTGGTATAAGTTACAATACATTCAGATTTCATTTAAAAACTCAATCTTAAACAATACCATATTTCCACGACACGAGCAAAAGACAAAGCGAGAAGAGAGAAAGCCAACACTAAACCAAAAAAGAAAGAAAAAAAAAGAAAAAAAAACATACGTATAGAAAAATTTAAGACAAAAAAAAATGTAAAATGAATCTAATCGAAATTTAAAAAAAGAACATGAAATAACAAAAAAAGAAGAAAAGCAACATTCACGCGAGGAACAAGCCCCGGAGAAACTCGAGGAAGAAAATGAAGTTGGAAAGAATTCATGTCCGTAACTAGGCACTCAGGTCATCCCAGAAAGACGAAGACGTGTAGGCGCGGAGGCTTAAATGCAGGAAAGGAGGTCATGTGAAGGAGGAGGAGGAGGAGGAGGAGGAGGAGGAGGAGGAGGAGGAGGAGGAGGAGGAGGAGGAGGAGGAGGAGGAGGAGGAGGAGGAACAAGAAGACAGGAGGTAAGACCGAAGGAGGAGAGCGGTCTGATTATGGAGATCCTACGCTGCTGTTGACTTTGGAGCGAAGAGGATTATGCATTCACGAGAGAGAGAGAGAGAGAGAGAGAGAGAGAGAGAGAGAGAGAGAGAGAGAGAGAGAGAGAGAGAATATGTGTGTGTATGTGTATCGTGGTTGTTAGCATGGTAGGGGAGATGGAGACGAGTTAGGATGGCAGTGAAAAGTGAACGTGGGCGACAGTGTGATGGTGTAGGGGAGGGAAGGATGGAAGGGAATTACCACGACAGGGAGAGGGAAGGGGAAGAGTGAGAGAGAGAGAGAGAGAGAGAGAGAGAGAGAGAGAGAGAGAGAGAGAGAGAGAGAGAGAGAGAGAGAGAGAGAGAGAGAGAGAGAGAGAGAGAGAGAGAGAGAGAGAGAGAGAGAGAGAATTAACTTCAACACATTTTTCATAATATACCATGCTCGTCTTGTTTACGTTTATGTATGCCCAAAAATACCAACTTTTCTTGATTTTTGCTCGTATTAACTTGATTTTACCAGGTATCAGTTATTTCACATTAATTTGCTCTCGATGAATCCGAGCTAACGAACCTAACCTTCATGTAAATCTAATTTCTCATCAGGCTTCTACACAATCCATCGAAAAAAAAAAATAGAAAAGCTGAAAAGAACTCGTATTTTTTTAATCTATATTTAAAAAAACATCCGAAGCAGAACTATAAAAGCTACGTAACTTACCCATACAACTATCACCTGCACGCCTGGGCCACCACCTAACGGAACGCCATCTATCGCCACAAACCTGAAGCTGTCCTATACACATCCAGTCGCGCCTCAATCCACATCCACACTAACACTACCGCAATTTCCCCAGCTAAATTGGATATGTTTCTTTTTTTCACTCTCTGTTGACTTTTTCTCTAGGGCGAGAGGAAAGGGGATCAGAATTCAGAAAAGGGGAAAAATGTTTCATGGTCTACAAATGGTAACAGAGTTGTTTTGCGGCCCCTGCCTCGTGTCGTGTTTCGTGCTCTGCGCTGGGAGATGGTGGACGCTCTCGCAAGTCTCTCTCTCTCTCTCTCTCTCTCTCTCTCTCTCTCTCTCTCTCTGCTTCAAGGTATGTCACTACAAAATTTTTCAAACTATCTTTATTTACTTATCTTTTTCAATAGAATATGTTTTCAGTCTACCAAACTCTCCAATTCGTTTGATCTTTCCAATCTTTTACTTCTTTTCACCTCAAGTCTCTCTCTCTCTCTCTCTCTCTCTCTCTCTCTCTCTCTCTCTCTCTCTTTCCTACCACCTTCCACCTTTTTACAAGTGTGAAGGCATTGTGTGAGTAGTGAATAACCTTTCCTCTATCTATTTTGGGACACGGTGCAAAACCTTAACCCTTAATTCACTACCCATCCAAATGTCAATTACTTTACCTGGAGGAAGAGCAGGCGCGAGGTGCAGCCCCTCAGCATACACACTTCAGGCACCCCCTTCCCGTAGCGCTCAAGGGAAATAAAACTCCCCTCTTCTCTTTATTGAAAAGGCTACCCTCTCACCATCGTTGCTTCGCGTTGAGTTTTTCCCCACCAGATCTCTCTCTCTCTCTCTCTCTCTCTCTCTCTTAGTCTGCACCTCATTCTGCCTGTCTATTTGTTCTTTTTTTCAGTTTATTTATACTTTTTTTCTAAATATTTATCTCTCACCTGCCTGTCTTTGTTAATTGTCTGCCTTCCTCTTACCTCTCTCTCTCTCTCTCTCTCTCTCTCTCTCTCTCTCTCTCTCTCTCTCTCTCTCTCTCTCTCTCTGTAATTAAACTTGTATTGTCTCTAATCATTAGTATTGCTTCAGCTCGGGTCCTTGTCGCCTAGATTTTCCTTGCCTTCACTTCCTCACTTCCTGGCACCGACTTGCGCATCAAAGTCAATTCAGGCGCACGAACCCGTAGAGTTATTCAAGGGTTCGAGAATTTTGACATTTTCTATCTTTCTTTTATCTTTCCAGAGAGAGAGAGAGAGAGAGAGAGAGAGAGAGAGAGAGAGAGAGAGAGAGAGAGAGAGAGAGAGAGAGAGAGAGAGAGGATATTCAAGCGATCTGCTAATGGCTACGACGATTAAAGGAAAACACAAGCAGAAAAGGTAATTGTTTGGGTGTTTTAGTGGTGATGATGTTAGTGGTAATTATAGCAATGATTTTGATGATAGTTCTAATTTGGGTGATGGTAGTAATTGTGGTGGTGGTGGTGGTGGTGGTGGTGGTGGTGGTGGTGGTGGTGGTGGTGGTGGTGGTGGTGGTGGTGGTGGTGATGGTGGTCAGTGTGGTGGCGAAGATTTGTTTTACTTTTAGTGTTAATGCCAACTTGTAACCTTTTGTGTGTGTGTGTGTGTGGGTGGATAGGTGGGTGAGCGTGTGTGTTTCTTCATTATGCATCTCTCTCTCTCTCTCTCTCTCTCTCTCTCTCTCTCTCTCTCTCTCTCTCTCTCTCTCTTTCCCCACGATCATATCTGAATTGAAGCATGTTCCCATCATGAAAACAGACAAACGGACATAACAAACTTTCATAATGCCTCTACATCAAAACAAATTAATAAACACGAACGAAAAAAAAAATCTGCGTGGACTGAAATACATAATTGCTATACAAACACTGTTCATTTACGTGTCCTTGTTTTCATGATCTGAGTTTTTTTAATATGATTTTTTTTTTACAAACCCCTGAGCCAATAATAAAATTTGTTCGTATGATTTAACTAATTCATATGCTTTTGGGAATCTATTTAACGCCAATATCGATTAATTTAACACCGTCGCATGCATGAAGCGACAACCACGTCAAAGTTACAACAACATCATTCAACTCAACTCGCTCATTAATTTCACCCCACTCATTTCACCATTATTATTTTTTGGGGTCTACATTTCCTCCATTAAATAAAAAGAACAACTCATTATAACTAATTAAAAACTATTTCCATTGCATGTTCAGCGGTGAAGGGTGAACGGGGAGAGGTGAGCCCAGTACTACTCAATCCCCTTCAGTACCATGACGTGTTTCTACATTCGTTCTGGTTACTATCTGGTGATTTCATACAGCTTCAGAAACTCACGTGATGATTGAAATAATGGAAACTCTAGCCATTAATCTTCTGACCTCTATAAACCCTTCCTAATGTCAATAAAATGGCCTAATCCTAAACAAATCTCAAGGTAAATATGCGTCCCAGTACTGAAGAGGTTAATGCACAGGGCGATCGATCATTACGGTGTCACAACTACACATGCACCAAAAGCAAACACGAAATTTTACTGACACTTCCATTTCCATATATGTCGTATCCCTCCTTTTATTCTTTTCATGCCAGTGTGAATGACGTGCCCCGCCCAGGGATGAATAACGCAGTACACCCGGAGGGAAAAGGGCCCTAGAGAAATCACGTTCCGAACTATCATGTGAATACTGGAGGAAAGTAATAAAAAATGAAAAAAATAAAGGACAGATGAGTCTAGTTCCTCCTCCCTCACCTGCCTCGATTGATACACACACACACATACACACACACACACACACACACACACACACACACACACACACACACACACACACACACACACACACACACACACACACACACACACACACACACACACACACACACACACACACACACACACACACACACACACACACACACACACACACACACACACACACACACACACACCTTAATGTACCTGCCACACATCAAAACACATTAAAAACTTGGCAAAAAATAAGATTCACTGAAAAAGATACGAATTTCATACAATACTACTCGCAAAACACTTTCCAAAAACACTACACACACACACACACACACACACACACACACACACACAGGCTTACTTTATGAAGAACACCAGTCACCTTTCGCATTTCTCTCATAATGATACTTCCTCGTCACACACATAAATTTCCAGTGATATATGTTACAATTACTTATTACTACCAATTCAACAGCCGTATTGGTAACATTAACAGCTCATTTCTTGTCTCTTGTTCCATTTCTATCACTAATCTACTCTTACTTCGTCAGGGAGAGCATCGAGGGTTCCTATACTGCGCAGCCACCCAGAGAGAAGCTGTGTAATTAATTGCTTTTAAAATTGCTCGAATGTATCACTTATCATACATCACTTCATTATGACACCTCATCTTCTTTATCACCCTGTTTTTAATCATTCTCTCTCTCTCTCTCTCTCTCTCTCTCTCTCTCTCTCTCTCTCTCTCTCTCTCTCTCTCTCTCTCTCTCTCTCTCTCCGGATCAATTCTTTACAATAATCTTAAGCACAGAAAAATAAAATAAATGAAATGCAATACACCCGGAAATTTAATCAAGTACTTCATTCATTTTTCAGAGTTTGTACGCAAAACCTAAACTTCCTACAGGGTTTCATATTTCGAGAGAAGGGGAAGGAACAAGACAATGAATAAGGAAAGAGGGAGAGAGAAATAGGTTGAGGAGAAGAAAGAACTGGAAAAAAACGAGGAATATGAGGAAGAAGAATAAAGGAGAGAGAAATGGGACTGGCATGAAAGGAGACAGAGGATTGAAAGAATAAGAACAAGAGAATGAATAAGGAAAAAGAGAGAGAGAGAGAGAAATAGGTTAAGGAGGGAGGAATAAAAGAAAAAAAAAGAAATAGGAGGAAGAAGAATAAAGGAGAAAAGAATGGATTTTGGCATGAAAGGAGACTGAGTGATGATTGAAGGAAGAAGATAATGAATAAGGAAAAAGAGAGAGAGAAATAGGTTGAGGAGGGAGGAATAAAAGAAAAACAAGAGAAATAAGAGAAAGAAGAATAAAGGAGAGAGGAATGGAGCTTGGCATGAGAGGAGACAGAGAGAGAGAATTGTGGTGTCAAGAGAGACCTGCATGAGAGGGAAGGGAGAGGAATGTAAGGGAAGGCTCAAGCTAAGAAGAAAGGAGAGATAAGCGGCAGAAAGGCAAAGAAGATGTGAGTAATAAAGAGAAGTCTGATTCGGTGTCCCTCTGCCAAGTGTAGAGGGAAGCACCGTTATCTTCCCTTAGAAAAGTAATGAGACTTGCTTCAGTAACAAAGCGCCGTCCTCTGTACCTATTAACCCAAAGCTTTTAAGACCTAACGTCCGACAAACTTTCTTCACTAGGGAGTGGATATAACTGGTGGTGGTGGTGGTGGTGGTGTTGCTCTGAAGTGATTGAATCCTCCCTTACTTCCATCCCAACCTTCTATTCTCTCTCTCTCTCTCTCTCTCTCTCTCTCTCTCTCTCTCTCTCTCTCTCTCTTCTCTCTCTCTCTCTCATTATATAATCAATACTACCTTATTAATTTGCGGCGGAGTTGTGGAAAATTCAGCGGCAAGAAAGTTAATTCGGAGAGCAAAAATCTTAGACGTAACTCATCATCGTTATTCTTGACACCGCTAACGATCATTATTTCATTAGGGCGGCCACCAGCATCGGCCTCACCTCAACAAAATAAAGGAAGGCTAAAGATTTAAAGTTCGATAGTGAAAGATTTAAGAAGGTGAAATATGCAGCGAAACAAACTTCAACAACCTCCGCGATGAGAGTAAAATGTTGGCTGAACAGATTCAATAAAGAGAGAGAGAGAGAGAGAGAGAGAGAGAGAGAGAGAGAGAGAGAGAGAGAGAGAGAGAGAGAGAGAGAGAGAGAGAGAGAGAGAGAGAGAGAGAGAGAGAGAGAGAGAGAGAGAGAGAGAGAGAGAGAGAGAGTTATGTAGGTAGGCAAGGAGATGAAAAGGAACAGAGATAATTGGAGAGCCATGTGCTAGACAGAAGAACAAAGAAACAAACGGTTAGGGACAACAAATCAGACGGATACCGAGATGGGAATGTGTGTGTGTGTGTGTGTGTGTGTGTGTGTGTGTGTGTGTGTGTGTGTGTGTGTGTGTGTGTGTGTGTGTGTGTGTGAATATTCACTTCCTGTACAAATATACTATATTAAGAACACATTTCTTTTCTCTTTTTCTCTTTTCTTTTTCTGTGATCACAAGACGTCGCCGTAACAGTCCTCGCAGTACGGCTTCGTCCCTGCTGTCTGGGCGAGGACTCTGATAATGCCAGCAGCGCCCGGGTCGGCACGTGCTGGGCGGCTCTACCTCTCTCTCCAGCCTTAGTGAGGAGCTCCTTCATCAACTTTTAAGGATGGGGAGTGTGACAGCAAACGAGGGAGAAGACTTACTTTCCACGTTCAAAGCATCATTTCCGCCCCGCTAACTTCCACTTACATCACAGTCATAACCACGTCATTGCTGCCAAAATGCTGCAATAAGACCCACGAGCCCACAATCCACTGGTAATGTTTCTGAATCACCACTATGTATTGTTTATTGACCCTCGCCACCACTGCCATCAAGCCGCCACAACCACATTTACCAAGAACCGCTGCATATTCAATTAGCCACGCGATGGGAATAAAAAACCCAAAGGCAAACTGTTGGCTTTGTCTTGTTTCCATCTTCCGTATTTCTGTCTTTATCCTTTCAACCACGCTGTCATGAGTCATCATGCAGTGCTAACTCACCAGCGTCACCCGTCCCACACCGCCCGCCAGACACACGACATTACATTGTTGCGTCCTGACTCACACATTCCTGCTCCTGAGTTATGTCAGTGATAATGAAGGACTGATTCAATGCTGGTGTGAAATACAGTCTTTGAAAGATAATATACAACGCGTGCTGCTTTGAAATACAATCATATGAAGAGGAGATACGAGTCAGATATTGCTACAATGCCTGCTTATGTATGTTTCCACGGCACAGAAAAGAACTACAATCTCCTCACGTAAAGGTTATCTTTAAGCATTAAGAGAAACATAAAGCTTATTACAAATAAATAAATTTGCAGTCAATTCAATATAGAAACACTATCATCACGCTACTGAATCTGAGCTGGAGTGCAGTCAAGACTTTAAAATGTGACACCGATATAGGGAATAAAATATTCAGGACACACTTCAATAACCGGACCGGGAATTATTATAGGAGTATTGCACGCACGCACACACACACACACACACACACACACACACACACACACACACACACACACACACACACACACACACACACACACACACACACACACACAACACACACACACGCGCGCACACACACACGCACACACACACACACACACACACACACACACACACACACACACACACACACACACACACACACACACATTTTATACGTATATGTATATATATATATATATATATATATATATATATATATATATATATATATATATATATATATATATATATACACACACACACACACACACACACACACACACACACACACACACACACCGGTAGCTCAGTGGTTAGAGCGCTGGCTTCACAAGCCAGATGACCGGGGTGCGATTCCCCGGCCGGGTGGAGATATTTGGGTGTGTCTCCTTTCACGTGTAGCCCCTGTTCACCTAGCAGTGAGTAGGTACGGGATGTAAATCGAGGAGTTGTGACCTTGTTGTCCCGGTGTGTGGTGTGTGCCTGGTCTCAGGCCTATCCGAAGATCGGAAACAATGAGCTCTGAGCTCGTTCCGTAGGGTAACATCTGGCTGTCTCGTCAGAGACTGCAGCAGATCAAACAGTGAATTACACACACACACACACACACACAAACACACACACATTTTATACGTATATATATATATATATATATATATATATATATATATATATATATATATATATATATATATATATATATGACGTCATATCTTTGTTCTTTTTTCTTTTAGGATCTTTTATTTTCATCCTTTCTTAAACTAATGTTTTTACAGTTTTTATTAGTTTTTATAAAAATAACTTTTTCTCTCCATTAAGATAGACTAAGGAATTAAAATTTACCTTCATTAGAAATTATGTGGACCAGGCAGGTGTGATAGATGACGGTGCTAGGGCTTGGGAATTTAAGAGCTTATCTCGTTCTCCAGGACGTCTTGTCCAGGAGATCTCTGGTGAGGGAGCGCGTTCCCACTCTCACTCTCTACACGTGTTTCACAGTCTGAAGATGGGATTATGTTTGTCCCGAAACGTTACAAGAGTCTCAATTGAAATGGTGGTTTCACTACGACTTTTCTTCTTTTCTCTCTCTCTCTCTCTCTCTCTGTATATATATATATATATATATATATATATATATATATATATATATATATATATATATATATATATATATATATATATATAGATAGATAGATAGATAGATAGATAGATAGATAGATAGATAGATAGATAGATAGATAGATAGATAGATAGATAGATACAGACAGATAGATAAATCAATAGATACATAGATAGATATGCGCGCACACACACACACACACACACACACACACACACACACACACACACACACACGACAACGCTCCAATAATTCTGTTCTCAATTCACGCAGTTCTGGCTTTGTAGTGTCAGCGTTGTGCGTCACAAATACCTCCTTGTGGGACGTGATTATGAGCAACACGAGTGGAAAAATGTATTATTTTCCTCAGTCGCTGTTAAGCGTTAGGGTGTTGGCGAGCCGTCACCAGGAGGGGACCGTGGCGGTTGTCGAAGCGTGCAAGGATCCTACACACGCCTACACGCCACGGGCACTCCCTCCTGCACCTCTCTTGCGTTGACTGAGCCGTGAACAGCTTCAAAGAGAAAACAGACAGAGGTATTTGTGTCTCGGAAAAACTTTTGAAAAACAGTGGAATATGGTGTACACCTTTCCAGAGGCGGGAGATTCACGAAGGGAGAAACAAATCTTGGTAAAGGAAAAGCCGACTTAATGGAAGTTGCAGAATCAAGTTACTTCAGTTGGTGTAATTAGAAGCTCCATTAACTTGCGAAGTGATTCAAGGCTCATGCATCTTACTCAGCCATTCATGATAAGTACTGACTCTCACAGCGTCCAGAGAACTCCCTACCCTGGACACGAGTATCCATTTAACGTCCCTCTAAACACGGACGTGACACTCATTTAATAGCGAGACGCCGCTCTTAAACATAATTAAAACTCTATTTCATCAGACCCCTTGTTCTGCATCGTCTACCGGCAACGCTCAATACAACCCAGGATAAGTTAGTGGCGCCTTCCGGGAAAGTGGCGGTGGCGATAGTAGTGTGTGAGTGTAAAGGCGTGGGGGCAGCGGCATGGGCTCTGTCATGAAGGAAGGAGATATGTGTAATGAATATAATGAAGAGACTGACTGCGTGATTTGATTGCATGTGTGTAACTGCACGTGTGTGTGTGTGTGTGTGTGTGTGTGTGTGTGTGTGTGTGTGTGTGTGTGTGTGTGTGTGTGTGTGTGTGTGTGTGTGTGTGTGTGTGTGTGTGTGTATGTGTGTGTGTGTTTGTTGAGGAGGCCTCAGATTCTTTACGAAGAGTGAGTTGTGGGCAGGTAATGCAGGAGCAAATGAACAGCGATTTGATTTTACTTGCAGTGAATCTCTCTCTCTCTCTCTCTCTCTCTCTCTCTCTCTCTCTCTCTCATTACAGTTTTCAAAAATATCCAGAGTTACGTCGTAAAAGCTGTTAATATCAGCGGCAGAGTTCGTCGCGGGCCTCGGGTAAACGCAGGCACGACCACATTACGTGCAGCGTGTGGCTAGTGTTCGGCGAGTCTGTTTGAAGGTGGCAGGCACATGTGGAAGCCAGGGACGTCGAGAATTCAGTTTTGAGGAGGCAGTTCTTTTGTGTAATATCTGAAAAGCCAGCCTCATCTAACTTGTAGTGATCATTATGGACGAGACAAAAAACATTCTGAGAAAATCGACATTATCCTTGTTGGGTCTATCAATAATGAAAAAAAAAGAAAAGCGTATTTTTGAGGACATTTAAAGGTGAGCACATGTTTTAATGCCAATTCTTGTCTCATTTTTACCGCTGGATGAATTTCAGTCCATGACCTTTCTGCTGGTGGAGAGGATCACAATTCTATCGTCGGTTACTCTTTGAATTTAATTACCGATGCTTTTACTTCTTAATGGTAATTATTCGCTCTGTATATTGATTATTGAAAAAAAAAATGAAAATCCTTTTAACTGTGAACTAAAGTATCAAATCCAAAAAATATACATCAATCTATACTAACTTTTACGTCTTAACTCTGCAATTTAAACATCACGTCAGAGTTATTTTATCTCCATGATTCAAAGAACTGAAACATTCTCTCCCTCCAATTGAGACTTGACAGTCACCTCACCTTTTTCCAACTTTATATGTGTGCAAATGAGCAAAAGTGGGAGGAATGAAGAGATGAAGAGATAGGGAGAGTGATAAGCTGATAGACTGACAGGGAATTAATGGGTGAAAAAGACAGATTTCAAAGTTTAGACTATCTGATATCCCTGGTAGCGGCAGCAGTAATAAGAGCGCAGAAATATCAAATACAGCAGTAAAAGTACCCGAAAAAGTAACGCAGCGAGGATGATGCATTACTGGTAACATTGACGGTGCTATTAATGCGGCACAGTTACCAATCAAGAGTGGTGATGACGGTGGTAAAAGTGACAGTCGCTTGTTATTGCTGCTCGTGCTGGTGGTGGTGGTGGTCGTGTAGGTGGTGGAGGTGGTGGAGGTGATGGTGGTGGTGGTGGTGCTAGAGCTACTGTCAACTTAGGTAGGAAAAATGATGAGTAGACTATAATATTTTTGTTGCCGATAAACATTTTTCTTAAGAGAGACTTAAACAACTTTGACGGCTATCAACAACAAAGAAAATTAATAGGATTTAGTTCAAAATGGAGAGAGAGAGAGAGAGAGAGAGAGAGAGAGAGAGAGAGAGAGAGAGAGAGAGAGAGAGAGAGAGAGAGAGAGAGAGAGAGAGAGAGAGAGAGAAAGAGAAAAAGAGAAATAGGGACAAAACGAAATACCAAACGTAAAATCACCAACAAAACAACATAAAAAACAAGGCGAGGGAAGCGACTGTCCTTGGCGTGCTGGTGACGCGACTCCGGTCCATCACCAAGAGAATAAATAATCACGATTCAATTAGAGATGTTTTTTATTCGCCGCTTCAACAATTCAATAGGCAAACTAGCGGCGGACGGGACGATTAAGGGGTGAATACTGTAATGAGAGAGAGAGAGAGAGAGAGAGAGAGAGAGAGAGAGAGAGAGAGAGAGAGAGAGAGAGAGACGAAACACAAGCACGACCCACACTCACCCACGCACTCAACTAACCTCTCCCAATCACACACACACACACACAGACTGGCCAGGAAGAAATAAACACACATAAATGATCATTACCTAAGCCAGAGCCAGTAGAAACAGTAACCCTAACGGACAAACTCACACTTATGGCGGTAAAACATGTATCCAGCTCCCAATAATCGAACTCTGAAAACAGGGAGAAGAGGAGGAAGAGGAAAAAGAGGAGGAAGAGGAGGAAGAGGAGTAGGTGGAGGAGGAAGAGGAGGAGGAGTAACTTACTTATAATCACTAATTCGGAGAAAAACACCCATTCTACTCCTTTTTCTTATGGATCGTAAGTTTCCATTAGTTGTCCCTACTCGGAGAAAGAAAACGAGAGGAGTAGTGGAGACGAAAATGGGGGTAAAAAAAAAGGCGTAAAGAAAAACGGGAATAGGAGTGGTAGGTCGAGTGAACGAACAAGTCGATATACACAGATTTTAATTAACTTTTTTTTCCTTTCCTTGTGGTAAATTTCTTTCACCGAGATGGAATGAAAGTCACTTGGGGAGAAAAAAGGGAATGTATCACAGGGGAATATTGCTTTAGCTACCTGCTGGACGGGAATGTACAGGAGAGAGAGAGAGAGAGAGAGAGAGAGAGAGAGAGAGAGAGAGAGAGAGAGAGAGGGGACACAGGTAAATTGATACTGGCGGGCAAACACACTGACGAACACAGACAAACAAAGATAGACAGACTGGTAGAGAGACAAAGACGATCAGATACAGGCAGACAGACGGACGGACATAAAGAAAGAAAGAAAGAAAGAAAGAAAGAGGAGAGTTATACGTGCGTACTGTATAAATACCTACATACATGCATGGATACATACACACTCGCGTACAGTACAAAGGTGGAAAAAAAAGAGGCAAAAAGAGCGAAAAATTATATATATAAAGAAAGAAGAAGAATAGATAGTAGAGAGAGATACGTGAGCAGACACAGACAGACAGACAGACAGACAGACAGACAGACACACACACACACACACACACACACACACACACACACACACACACACACACACACACACACACACACACACAGTCACGCGCCCCATGAAGGAAGGGAGGCGCCTCACACGCACTCTATCTCCTTGCATGCTATTTCCTCCACGCAACTCCGCCATGTGTGTGTGTGTGTGTGTGTGTGTGTGTGTGTGTGTGTGTGTGTGTGTGTGTGTGTGTGTGTGTGTGTGTGTGTGTGTGTGTGTGTGTGTGTGTGTGTGTGTGTGTGTGTGTGTGTATGGGAAGGTACAGGAAGTATGGGTATTACCGAGCTCAAAGGTGTGTGTGTGTGTGTGTGTGTGTGTGTGTGTGTGTGTGTGTGTGTGTGTGTGTGTGTGTGTGTGTGTGTGTGTGTGTGTGTGTGTGTGTGTGTGTGTGTGTGTGTGTGTGTGTGTGTGTGGAGGACATTATCAAGGAGTCGAGGGCATTTTGGCTGTCAGTTCAAAGTAAAGACGAGTGTGAATGGAGGTGAAAGGCAGGAGTCGTAAGGAAGGGCAGGCAGAGGAGAGGTGGAGGGTGCGATGGTGTTGGTATTGGTGGAAGAAACGAGGGAAGGAGAGCTCGGCTAAAAGCAAAGCGAAGGTGGCCTTGTGTTAAGTAATGGTGTGTGTGTGTGTGTGTGTGTGTGTGTGTGTGTGTGTGTGTGTGTGTGTGTGTGTGTGTGTGTGTGTGTGTGTGTGTGTGTGTGTGTGTGTGTGTGTGGAGTGTGAGTGTGAGGAGGCGGCGGATTAGAGTAAGGATACGGAGGGTGGAGTAAGGGAAGCAGGCGGCTGATGGAAGTGGACGAAGGGGAAGAGAGGGAAGAGGGAAGGCCTTAAAGCCACGATTTCCTTCTTCCCTTCAGGCCAAATTCGAAGCCTTTGAGGATTTTTTTTTTTTTATCAAATACATTTTTATTCAGGAAACCGCTTGAAGAATTTCTGGATACATATTTTATTCTGATCGTTTACCTTTCCCTGCTTCACGACTTCAAATTTCCTTATACGAAAATCGACAGCAACCCCACCCGCAACCTCCTCCCGCGGCCCTCCTCTCCAGTGACGCGGCAACTGGGCGTTTTCGTTAAGAATAATCAAAATAATATGACCTCCCTCCTGGCCCTCTGAACCATCCAAGAAATTCCTGCGTAATAAATAAATGCTAATTCCACCGCCTCACGTACGGGCTTTGTGGAAACTTTCCGAAAGAACTCTCATAAAAATCTCATTTTCATCCTCCCTCTCCTGTAAAAATGGGTCAACTCTTCCAAGACTTAACAACAACCGCCAACCTTATACCTACAACGAACACTGTCAAAGTTAGTCAGATTAATAGAAAAAGAGTCAAAACTAAATAATGAAGGTAAAATAGCCCTCTTCCTATACCTTGATTACA
>NC_059289.1:13343425-13350925 GCF_017591435.1 Portunus trituberculatus | reverse complement strand
GAAGGGGAGGGATAGAGTACGTGGGAAGGCTCTCACAGGCAGCAAAGGTTAAAGTGAGGAGGGAATTCGCGTTTCAGGGAGTGTTAGACCAAATAAACAACAACGACTAGCGGTACTGTGACACTGGTGGCTTGAGGCGGCTTGAATATAAGAGAGAGAGAGAGAGAGAGAGAGAGAGAGAGAGAGAGAGAGAGAGAGAGAGAGAGAGAGAGAGAGAGAGAGAGAGAGAGAGAGAGAGAGAGAGAGAGAGAGAGAGAGAGTTGCGGAGGTGTATGAACAGAAAGGGAAGAGAAAGGAGAATATGAAACGATGGGGTAAAAAATATCAGCACTCTCTCTCTCTCTCTCTCTCTCTCTCTCTCTCTCTCTCTCTCTCTAGCCTTTCACCAGCAAATGACTTTCCCTCTTCTCTTGTTCACTAATTAACACTTTCATCTCAGCCGCCTGGGTCCACCTGATCCTCGTTTATTTTTTCACCCCACGTGCGTATCTTAGAATATAATTTACCTGCGAGATATTGATGTAATTCATTAAAGAACTCCAGGAAAATGTGTAGCGATACGGTGTGGTATTTACAAGCCATCTGGTCCCGCCTCACCTGCCTGCCGTCTTGCCCAGGTGACGCGCCTCGCTAGTCAGGTGTGTTTAAAGGGCTGGCTAATTACTTCCCTTCACTCCCTATGGTTTTAAATTACACACACTCGGACACACACACACACACACACACACACACACACACACACACACACACACACACACACTCTCTCTCTCTCTCTCTCTCTCTCTCTCTCTCTCTCTCTCTCTCTCTCTCTCTCTCTCTCTCTCTCTCTCTCTCTCTCTCTCTCCATGCATGTAATTAATCAATCTATCTAATAATCGATAAGTCAGTCAAAGTTAGTCAAGTAATTAGTATCTCTCTCTCTCTCTCTCTCTCTCTCTCTCTCTCTCTCTCTCTCTCTCTCTCTCTCTCTCTCTCTCTCTCTCTCTCTCTCCATGTCTACCATACAGCACATATGCGTTATCTTCCTTCTCCTTTCTTATTTATCCACATTCTCTTCTTTAATTCCACCAGCCCTTTCTTCTCTCCCCTTCCCTTACCCAACCCTCCTCCTCCTCCTCCTCCTCCTCCTCCTCCTCCTCCTCTTTTTCCTTCTTCACAACCTCACCTCACGCCATGCACGAGTATCTTACACACCCACGCTCAACCTTGCCCTTCTCCCTCTCCCTCTCTCTCTCTCTCTCTCTCTCTCTCTCTCTCTCTCTCTCTCTCTCTCTCTCTCTACCGTGACAAGCGCCACCGTTATTGAAGCACTGTTTACAATGGGTGATGTTTGAATAGGGATGGATTAAAGTGGGATCAAATTTACCCAAGTGGCAGTGGCGGTGCACAAATTATCGGGAGAGGAAGGGATTGGCGGGCCGGAATGAAGCACGAGAGGAGAGCGCATGTATATAAGTGTCACGGTGAGGGACGGAGGGGGAGAGAGGGATCAAGAGAGAGAGAGACAGAAAGTGATCTAATTGAGTGGTTGAATTTTTCAGCGCCGCAGCAAAGGTCATATCGCGTAGCATTCGGGAAAAAGAAAGTTAAGAATTCCAGTGAAATATTAAGAGGAATGATGATAGAAAAGGGGAAAAAAATCAGTGGAATATAATAAGATAAGGTCCCATCAGAGAGAGAGAGAGAGAGAGAGAGAGAGAGAGAGAGAGAGAGAGAGAGAGAGAGAGAGAGAGAGAGAGAGAGAGAGAGAGAGAGAGAGAGAGAGAGAGAGAGAGAGAGAAACAGTGAGAAAAGGAAAAAAAGGGAGAAAAATTCAATTCCCAGGGATGTAGAGATAAAAAAAAAGCACAAAAAAAAAAAAGAGAGACAGAGAGAGAGAGGAACATTAGATCCCTCTTCTGCAGTGGAAAACAAAGAGGACAAGAATACATTAGCGTTGTTGAGTTAAGAAGGATTTGGCGTTTTGCAGAGGGAAGTTTCGCCAGGAATACGAATCGGAGGAACAATTCCAGCTTACGATTCAAAAGAAGAAATCCGGAATTGGATTGCACTGTGTATTTGCAGGGCTTCCAAAACTGCAAAAGGACGAAGAAGCAAGGGAAAAAAAAGATGCTGCAGTGATTTGATGAGCAATAATAATGAAGGTTGGAAAGAGAAGGTGTGAGTGTGTGTGTGTGTGTGTGAGTGAGTGAGTGAGTGAGAGAGAGAGAGAGTGAGAGAGAGAGAGAGAGAGAGAGAGAGAGAGAGAGAGAGAGAGAGAGAGAGAGAGAGAGAGAGAGAGAGAGAGAGAGAGAGAGAGAGAGAGAGAGAGAGAGAGAGAGTGTGTGTGTGTGTGTGTGTGTGTGTGTGTGTGTGTGTGTGTGTGTGTGTGTGTGTGTGTGTGTGTGTGTGTGTGTGTGTGTGTGTGTGTGTGTGTGTGTGTGTGTGTGTGTGTGTGTGTGTGTGTGTGTGTGTGTGTGTGTGTGTGTGTGTGTGTGATCAAAAGTGAAAGAAACACGCGGTAAATCTCAAAGCACTGATAAAGACGAAGCTTAACGAATGGTAACTAATGAGAAAAAGTTCCAAAATAACAAGTATGAATTAAAATTTGAGATAACGAAGAGATGAAGAGTAGGAGGAGGAGGAGGAGGAGGAGGAGGAGGAGGAGGAGGAGGAGGAGGAGGAGGAGGAGGGAAGATCATTAATTCATTGTTATGTTTTGCCTCGTTTTTCGTTTCTCCTTTAACAAGTCCAAGGATTGAGGCGCCTTTCCCATCTCCTACCTTCCTCCTTCCCCTCCCCTACCTCCTCCTCCTCCTCCATTTCCTCTACTCCAGCTTCCTTCCTCCTTCCTCTCCTTCAGACTAATAACAACCCTCTCTACCCCTACTCCTACTCCTCCTCCTCCTCCTCCTCCTCCTCCTCTGCAACAGTATCATCCAGTCTTCTAAGTAGCTTATTTGTGTGATGAACTATAAGAGGGAATAAAATACTCTCTGACTTAATTAGAGCTCGAAGCTATATAGACCTTCAACCCACTGTGGCTTATGACGTGGCTTAGCGTGGCCAGGGCGCAGGTAAAGCGGAGGGTGTGGTGTGTCTTTGTGCAGTTGTGATGGAAGGTGGTGGTGAGTTGTGAAGGGGCTCAGCAAGAGACAAGGTGCTGGGTGCGTGGTGAATTTCCTTGCGTTTGTCTATTTCTGTGTTTCTGTGTTTCCTCCTTCCTACTGTTCATGTTTGTTCTGTTTCTTGTGTTTTTTTTTCTGTGTTTTTTTCTTTCCTTTCTTTTCACGGTCTCTATCTAAATTTCGTCTTTTTGTTCCTCTATCTTCATTTTTATCATAGCATCAAATTATCCCCGTTTCTCCTCTTCCTTCCTTGCTAGTGTTCATGTTTATGCTGTCTCTTGTGTTCTTTTTCAGTGTTCCTTTTTTTTTTTTTTTTTTCGTGGTCTCTATCTATACTTCGTCTTTTTTGTTCCTTTAACTTCATTTTTATTATAGCATCAAATTATCCCCTTTTCTCCTCTTCCTTCATTCAATATCTCTTCTTTAGTGTCTTCTGCTGTCATTGCTTATTATCCTAGTTTCTTTTCTATCCACTTTTATATTCCCTCCTTTTTTCATGGGCACAAACTTTTTCTTTTTTCCTCCTTCTCTTCCTTCATATTACTCCTCCGCGATCTTCTATTATTTTTCTACTTCTTTTTTTTATAGGGATGGGGGAAAGAGAAGGAGGGACCACCACTGTACTGTCTATTATTCCTTTGCTTCCTCCTTCATCTTCTTGTTTTTCTTTTCTTTTTGTTTTCATTTTTTTTTATCAACCTACACTCTTCCTCCTTCTCATTAATTTTCCTCCTCGTCTTTCTTGTTTTCTACTCCCACTGCCTCTCCTTCCTCGTCTTTCATGTTCGTTTTATTTGTGTCATAATCCCGGTTTTTCCTTCCTTCATTTCATCCGACTTTATCTCAGTATTTTTCCAACCCTCCCTTTTTTTTGTTTTGCATCCGCGTCTCTCTCTCTCTCTCTCTCTCTCTCTCTCTCTCTCTCTCTCTCTCTCTCTCTCTCTCTCTCTCTCTCTCTCTCTTCAATCTCATCCCAGTCACCATGTATCCCACAGCTATACGAAGCGCGTCTCCCCCTCTTCCTCTCCCCGTCCCCTTCTCTCTCTCTCCCTCTGCCCCCTCTCTCTCTCCCTCACCATCTCCCTTACACCTCTCCCGCTGCCATTGCCTCACTCTACCTGGAGGAGTTTTCTTATCTCTGCTTCTCCAATGATGAGGCTACAGTGGTGCCAGTCAGAGATCCACAGCGTTGCCAACCTAGCCTTTCCTCCCTTGAGCGTTCAAACTTCACGTTGATTTCCTCTGGGACTCCCACCTTAAGTCCCTCCACGCCCGCCCTCTCCCACCTCATCTCTTCTCACTCCTCTCCTCTCCCTCACCTTTCTATTTTTTTCCCTATCTATCTGTGATTCTGTAGTAACCTCTTATTTATTTCTTCTCTTCTCTGATTTTTTTTAGTCACTCATCACTTGCCTGTGTTGTGATTCCCTCGAGTCTGTGTTGTTTGGTTATGTTCTTCTGTGTGTCTGTTAGTCTCTGTCTCTGTCTTTGTCTTTCTGTCAGTCTCTGTCTGTCTGTCTCTCTCTCTCTCTCTCTCTCTCTCTCTCTCTCTCTCTCTCTCTCTCTCTCTCTCTCTCTCTCTCTCTCTAATATGTCGACGAGTTAATCAAACACACACACACACACACACACACACACACACACACACACACACACACACACATATGAAGGCCCTTCTGCACACATCCCTCTCATGTTGTGAATGTCTACAGCCACTCACTGTCACTCCCTCCATCAACTGTTCATTAGCACGACCCATCTCTCTCTCTCTCTCTCTCTCTCTCTCTCTCTCTCTCTCTCTCTCTCTCTCTCTCTCTCTCTCTCTCTCTCTCTCGCTCTGCCAACAATGTTCCTGTTTGCTCTTTTTCCATTAGAGCAGTGTGTCTTTCTTTTCATTCATCCTTCCTTCCATTCATCCTTCCTTTCTTCTCTCCTTCCTTCCTCCTTTACTCTCAAGTCATCCCTTCTCTGAGCTGCATCAGGTAGCGAGGCAGGCTCAGTAATTAAGAGTTAATTACACGCCTCTTCCTCGTCGGCTACAAACGCTTGGAATGCATGGCCGAGTCACGTCCTCTCGCAGGATATCATTGCATTTTTCAACAACATTACGGAGAGGAAACAAAGAGCTACACACTAAGGGGATGAAAGGGTGATACGGTGAGGGGGTGAAGGGGTGAGGGAGTGAGGGGGTGAGGGAGGCGCTTCATTACTTTGTTTTCAAGACCGTTTCAACCACTGAACTAATTATCTCCCCTCTTTCCCTCTCTCTCTCTCTCTCTCTCTCTCTCTCTCTCTCTCTCTCTCTCTCTCTCTCTCTCTCTCTCTCTCTCTCTCAAGTTATTCCGGTTGCCTTTGTCTGTCTGTGTCTACCAGTCCGTGCTTACATCTCTCTCTCTCTCTCTCTCTCTCTCTCTCTCTCTCTCTCTCTCTCTCTCTCTCTCTCTCTCTCTCTCTCTCTCTCTCTCTCTGTGATACAAGAAAATTTTAGCTCGTGATTTTTTTTATGCTGCATCAAGTTTGTCTTTCGTGAAATCTACTCCTGCCGTGAGGTGAAGACCCGGAATTCTTTGGAAAGTGTGTGTGTGTGTGTGTGTGTGTGTGTGTGTGTGTGTGTGTGTGTGTGTGTGTGTGTGTGTGTGTGTGTGTGTGTGTGTGTGTGTGTGTGTGTGTGTGTGTGTGTGTGTGTGTGTGTGTGTGTGTGTTATGAAAAAAGAGAACAAAAAACACCGTAAAAGACGATGAACAAAAGGAAGGAAGAAAGCGAGGTCATTGCTACCGAAGATAAAAACTTTCCTGGCAGCTTTAAACGTTGCATCAACTGAGGGCAAAACATTAAAAGAAGGAAAAAAAATAGATATATACTCGGCTGGTTGGTTGGCACAACAGTTTGAGGCAGCGGCCAAGGTCGGGAGAGAAGATGAGGAAGGAAATAGAAAAAAGAACTAATTCACGTCCAAAGTTAAAACAGTTCTTACGTCTCCTTTTTTTTCCTGTTCTTTTTTCCAAGCCATCAAGTCCGGCGGAGGCTATTTCAGTCACCTTAACTCTCCTCACTTCACTTTTCTTTCAGCCTCTAATCAGGAGTCGTCCAGTCAGCGTCTCCTACATCAGACTGCCGTGTGGCTTAAAAAGAACCTTTAGGGACCTTTTAGACCCTTTCAGAGGATCCACGTGGCTGTAGGGAAGTCTTTCATACCTCAACCGTATCTTCTTGACACTTCCCTTTACGTCCAAAGGGATCCCTTTCGGTGCCAGTCACTTCCAGGATGTCTTTCCAATGGCATCCAGGAGTACCGAGTCGTCCTAACCTCTCCTCAAATCCCGCCAGATCTAATGAGGTTCCTTTAGGTTTCATTAAGTCCTAAGTCTCAGCATATCCCTCCAGGTTTCACCAAGTCCCTTCCGTTCTCTTCAAGTCCCGTCAGGCAGGAGCACATTGCCTCCCTCCTCAGGGCCTCGCCGCCTCAAGTGTAAACCAGGAGAGAGCGGCTGTGTGCGGCTCTTTGTTCAGGATTGTAAGGGCCGCCGCGCCGACTCGCCTCTGGGACTCCCCGCCAGGTATTCACGAGGCTCGGGTGGACCTGTAATGAGCGTCCTTGCACCATCATTTCGGTGTCGTCACGGCTTTCTTTACACAGCGACCTCCCCGCCCTCCTCCTCTCCTTGCCTCTTATTCCTCCTCTTACTCCTTGTCCCCCTTTTTTTCTAACCCTTGCCTTCCCACTCTTTATTTTTCGGCAGTAAACACAGGGAGCTTTTTTTTTTCTTTCCATCTCCCTTTAATTGTGACTGACGCTCTTTTTCTTTTCTTTTTCTCTTCTCTTCGTCCTCCTCCTCTTACTCTTGATGGCAAAAATTCTTCGTATAAATCTTTCCTCTGTCCTTCCTTCTCTAATATTTCTTTAAGCTCTCTTACTTCTTTTATGTTTCTTTAATCTCTCCCTCTTACATTTCTTAGCCTGTTTTTGGTTCGTTATCTGGGTCTCGCCACCTCACGTCTCGCGGCAGTGTTTTCGAGATGCAGGCGAGAAGGAGCGAGGACGGGAGGGCGGTGGCTGCCTGGGACCCTCGACAAAGGACACGAATTTAACGCGAGTGCCAAACGCAAGAAGCAAATAATCCATCACAGAACTTTTTTTTTTCCGGCCACTGTCGCTCATCCATCTTAGCCTTGTGTATCTTTCATTCTTCCCCTCTTAGCTGCCCCCCTTCCCTCTTCCAGCACTGTCTCCACCCCTCTTGCTCCTTCCTTAGCGATGATTCATGCCTCGGGAAGGAGACGGATGCCCTCTGTGAGTGTGAGGGATGCCCAGAGTTAAGTGATGGACACCTGTAGTGGATGTTTTATGCCCTTAGTGGTTGGTGGATGCCCCGCGGAACGGCATAATCCCCA
>NC_059289.1:13333425-13338425 GCF_017591435.1 Portunus trituberculatus | reverse complement strand
CTCTCTCTGGCGTTGTCCAACAAGAAATAAAACAAAAAAAAAAAGAATATACCTCGATTGCTGAGAGGAACCATAGAGGAAATTTATACGGAAAAGATGGGAAAATAGAGATCTAATGTGACGATTACTATTCCTAAAAAGGAAGAGGAGGAGGAGGAGGAGGAGGAGGAGGAGGAGAAGGAGAAGGAGAAGGAGGAGGAGAAGGAGGAGGAGGAGGAGGAGGAACTTTTATTTCATACACTTACGGGACATTTCAGTCTGATAAGTAAACCCGAGTGTGTGTGTGTGTGTGTGTGTGTGTGTGTGTGTGTGTGTGTGTGTGTGTGTGTGTGTGTGTGTGTGTGTGTGTGTGTGTGTTTAGGGTGGGTGGGTGAGTGGATGTGGGTGTCTGCGTGGCTACCTGGCGTGGCGAAAGTCATCAGTATGCAGATAAGTTGACTCCTGCAGTGTGACGAACCGCAGGTAGGAACACTGGCAACACTGACGCCAATCATGCCTAGAAAAAAGATAAATAGCGAGAGAGGAGGCAAAAAAAAAAAAAAAAAAAAAAAAAAAGAAAAAGGTAAAATAATAATAACTATTTTGAACTATAAATATTTTGTTGATAATATTTGTATGAAGTAGGGGATGGCGGGGGTGTAGGATTTAAAAGTACGAAAATAACAATGCCAATAAAAAGAGGCACGCTGATTGCTCCTGTCCGCTACAAACGCGAGAATGAACTCAAATTACGGCGCAACTTTGTACATTTCGGCACTTAAAAAAGACAAACATATTATTGCACGATGAAAAAATGTAAATCTCATGTAAAAGTTGGATTACTTTTAATGTGGCTACACAAAAATATATTCTGTTTCCATCATTTGCACCACCACCACTACCGCTACCACCACCACCACCACCACCACTGTCAACCACAAACATCACCACGTTAAAGCCATGACTCAGCCTAACGTATAGTTGAGCTCTCTCTCTCTCTCTCTCTCTCTCTCTCTCTCTCTCTCTCTCTCTCTCTCTCTCTCTCGCTTCTGAACTTGTTGACATGAGCTCCAGCCAGGGGAAGAATACTCCAACAACTAGAGCAATCACGTCTCTCTCTCTCTCTCTCTCTCTCTCTCTCTCTCTCTCTCTCTCTCTCTCTCTCTCTCTCTCTCACTGCGGTAATAGATGTCCAGCTCACAGCATACATTGATAATCTCACTCTTCCCTCTGACTACCAGAACTTTCCCAGCAGTCTCTAAACCCGGGAAGTTGCCAAATAACCTGGACTTAATCAGGAGAGTGAGTCGCGGGGGTCGTGCGCCTCAAATATTCCCAGGCTTGAATAAATCTGGAACGAGCCTCGACACACGGTGAAGGAAACGCGGTGTTAGTCTTTTCCTGGCTCCTCTTTGTGCTAGTTTGTGTGTGTGTGTGTGTGTGTGTGTGTGTGTGTGTGTGTGTGTGTGTGTGTGTGTGTGTGTGTGTGTGTGTGTGTGTGTGTGTGTGTGTGTGTGTGTGTGTAATAATAATAATAATAATAATAATAATAATAATAGTATACGGTTTATTAATTTGGCAATGCAACAAAAAATTTACACTGAAAATGTACAGGGGGGCCATTAAAACAATGAAATGCTTAACCTAACTTTGAATCTAATTTAACCAAGAGTTTACTTATTGATTTATCTATTTATGGCCCGCACCATAGTGGGCACCGCGCTAAGGTGGTACCGGTCAGTGCGCGGTGATCTTAAGGGCGCCACGCGATTCTGATGTCGGATGGCGCGGGCAGAGAGAGGCACGTCTGAGGGTAGCAGGTGGCGGAGACGTGGATGATGTAGCAGCCCTTCCCCAAATTTTTCCAAGGCTTCCTGGTGTCTTGTGGCCAGCCTCGGCAGGCTCAGGCAGGTCAGGGCGTCCTCGTAGGACCTGTAGGCAGGCCCAAGGATGACCCTGAACGCCCTCTTCTGAACCTTCTCCAGCTGTTGTCGTTGTGTGAGGTTCAGGGAGGAGGACCACGCTGGGGCGGCGTACATGAGCTTAGGGAGTATAAAGGTGAGGTACACGTCCACCAAGACACCTAGAAGCTTGGTGCTGCGGACCACCTGGAGGGAGTGAGGGCCCACAGATAGCTGGGGAGGTAGGACTGCTGCTGTGGAGGTACAAATGTGCATCACCACGGTCTTGGTGTGGTTGATGGTCATTTTGTTGTCCTCCGTCCACGTCTGTAGTTGGTTAAGAGTGGACTGAAGTGCTGAGAAGTCTGGGTCGGTGTTGTTGACGGGTACGCCCACGGTGCAGTCGTCCACATACTTCCAGCGGTGGGGGGTGTGGACGAGAGCATCGTTGATAAAGATGAGGAAGCACAGAGGACCCATCTTGGTCCCCTGAGGGACCCCACATGTGAGCTGTTGGAAAGAGGAGACAGAGCCCTGATAACGAACGGCCTGACGCCTTCCCGTGAGGAAGTCTGCCAGCCACGCTATCAGGTAGGAGAGAGACCCAGAGTGATGGCTTTATCTATCACAACAGTGTGATCAACAAGATCAAAGGCCTTTCTGAAGTCCACAAAAGCAATAGCTAGAGAAGTGTTGCGTTTGTCCAGGTGGCTGTGGACGAATTCCAGGAAGCTGACAAGGTAGTGAGATGTGGAGGTGGATTTAATATTGCCAAATTGTTGTGTGTCAATAGAGTTACAAATTTTGTTATAGGCCCAGTCGAACACAAAATCTTCACAGATAAGGCTGGGTATAGGGGTGATGGCGACTGGTCTTAGATCATTCAGTGACTGTGGATTGGAAGTTTTGGGGAGGGGGGTGACGTAAGATGTCTTCCAGTCATCGGGGCAGGAATGTTGAGAAAGGGAGGCGTTGATGATAGAGCAAAGGGGTGTGGCAAGTTCTGGGGCAAATTCTCTGTAAATTTTGATGGGGAGGTCAGTGGGAGTGGTGGATCTGTTTAGTTTAAATTTAAGAAGCTTCCTGTAAACATCAACCTCCTGGACAGGGGTGGAGGGGAGGAGGCAGGGAGGTAGGCTGGGAGAGTAGTAGAGTGAAGGGGAGGGAGTGTCTGACAGATCGCAGCGAAGTGACCGTTAATCTCTTCGGCCGCGTTGTCAGGTGAAAGGTGTGAAATACAGGGAAGAGAAGAGGCTTGTTTTTGTAAACCACACAAAGACTTAATCTTGTCGTACCACTGTCTGTTGTTAGTAAGCTTGAGATGGTGAATTTTGTCTGGGTAGTAGCTTGCCTTGGCTGTTTTGATCTCCCTAATAACTCTGTTCCTTAATCTCCTGTACTGGTCAGGGCTAGAGTGGAAAGCCCTGTCACGTGTGTGTGTGTGTGTGTGTGTGTGTGTGTGTGTGTGTGTGTGTGTGTGTGTGTGTGTGTGTGTGTGTGTGTGTGTGTGTGTGTGTGTGTGTGTGTGTGTGTGTGTGTGTGTGTGTGTGTGTGTGTGTGTGTGTGTGTGTGTGTTCGACACGTTCCGTATGAATAGTGAATGAATTCTTGTTCAGCATTTGTTTTGTTGACGCTTTCCTTTCCATTATTCTAAAAATCTTTGCGTTGGTGTAGGTGTTGGTGTTGCTTCCCTCTCTCTCTCTCTCTCTCTCTCTCTCTCTCTCTCTCTCTCTCTCTCTCTCTCGTGCTCACTCATTAGTTTTCTTTCTTCCTTCCTTCTTTCCTTCCCTACTTCTTTTTTTCTTCTCTCTCTCTCTCTCTCTCTCTCTCTCTCTCTCTCTCTCTCTCTCTCTCTCTCTCTCTCTCTCTCTCTCTCTCTCTCTCTAAGGGGGAATAGCAAGAGGGAAAGATACATGATTCATGTCTATATTTATTTTGTCTTTTCTTACTGCCTGATTTTTTCCGGCTATTACTTATTTTTTTATTTACATATTTATGACTGCAGTGGGACCATTCGTCTGAAGAATAGCTTACCGATGTGTCTGGTTTTTCTGTGTTTGTTTTTCTACAGCCATGTCTAAGGTTCATGTTCCCTTGTCTGTGAATTTATATACGGTTAGGAATCTCGTGGTTGGATCCCATTTAAATGCGATCTTTAGAATTCTATATCTGTCTTTCCAAGTGAGTTTTCTATACCAACGTTCGAGTTTATGTTTCTCTGTCTATGAATATATTTAGTCTTGCACCCATTGCGAGTTTTTTTAAGGATTTCTCTGTGATGAATAACCATTTTTTAGCATTTTATACGTCCGTTCCAATGTGGCATGTTCCTTTATGGCGACGTTTGGGTTTCTATTGCTTTTGTGTATGATTTTATACAGTCCGTGACCCAACTCCGGTTTTGGTTACGATTTCAGTACGATCAATTGCCGTGTTTTTATATTCAAGCCGCCACACAGTCTCACTCTGACCCCCCCGCGATTGCTGACATTTAGTTGGATGCGTTTTGTGGACACCTGTGCCTCGCGTCTACCAGCTGGTGTGCCTCGGTTAGTTTCAGCAGCTCAGTATTCAGTCGCTCACACTGATCCGAGCGTGACACGTTTAACATGTCAAAAATTCAAATTCTTGTTCCGCTACATCATGCAATATTCTTTTATTCATTATATCTTACTGGTCTTCCTCCAATAAATTTACACGATAAAGTAATATATGAATTTTAGATTGTAAGAACTTTTTTTTTTTCATTTTCATCTTTTTCGGAAGGTTGAGTACAGCTCTACTTGTCGTCCATTTCCCTACCTGGCACAGAGCAGCGCCAGCCCGGCACTATTTGTCACCCTCAAACTATGTGGTCCCTCCTACATAGTTTTGGGCAAGTCCCACACACTCTACCACCCTTTTAATCCTCCCCTTTCACACCCGCAATATCCTCCACCCTTTCCCCCTCCGACTCTACGACCATCCATCCCAAACACATACAGTACCTCACACGTGGCCTCTTCATCGCTGTGCCCCTTCCTCTGGTATCCCTCAGAACATCCATCCCATGCATCCGATCTCCATATGTTTCCATTCCCTATCCATACCTTTTCCCCGCTGTTTATTTCTCAGACAAAT
>NC_059289.1:13325925-13330925 GCF_017591435.1 Portunus trituberculatus | reverse complement strand
CTATCCGAAGATCGGAAATAATGAGCTCTGAGCTCGCTCCGTAGGGTAACGTCTGACTGTCTCGTCAGAGACTGCAGCAGATCACACACACACACACACACACACACACACACACACACACACACACACACACACACACACACACACACACACACAGAAAGACAAAGACTCAGACTCAGACATATCAGACAGTAAGGGAGGAAGCGAGACGGTCACATAAAATAATAGATAGCAATATTAGGAATGCGTTGATAAATATTACACAAGATTCCTACTCCATCAATACTCATGCATCCGTTATGTAAAGATGGGGCACGGGAAGGGCGGGGCGCAGAGACATGTGAGAATAATTTCCATGCATAAAAGAAAGTGTGGTAAAATAATTCACATGGATTCAGCTCCCTTATTAATACAAATGATATGAGAAGTAGGTGTGTGTGTATGTGTGTGTGTGTGTGTGTGTGTGTGTGTGTGTGTGTGTGTGTGTGTGTGTGTGTGTGTGTGTGTGTGTGTGTGTGTGTGTATTTGTCTGTTTCTGTTTTGGTATTTGTTCTCTCTCTCTCTCTCTCTCTCTCTCTCTCTCTCTCTCTCTCTCTCTCTCTCTCTCTCTCTCTCTCTCTCTCTCTCTCTCTCTCACTGTCGTGTGTGTGTGTGTGTGTGTGTGTGTGTGTGTGTGTGTGTGTGTGTGTGTGTGTGTGTGTGTGTGTGTGTGTGTGTGTGTGTGTGTGTGTGTGTTGATTTATAGCAGATAATATCACCATCAATATTCTCTCTACCTCTCTTGAATCTTTAACCAGTATCATTTTACCCCTCTACCTGTTACTCTTCTCTAAGCACACACCTGTATTACGCGTTACCTGTGCTGGCCTGACTGACCCACCGCCTGCCACCACGCATCACGCCCACCCCACGCAGGACACGTCAAGATAAGCAACACGCGATGATGAAGCACGGGTGGACTGCAAGCACGCGATGATGGAATACTACTAGATAGCAAACACTCGACTACGTGGCGTTCTCTAGTAATCACACACAGATGAAGCGATCAGGGATAACATAGCAGTAAATATGAAACTACTGTGAGATAAGAGAAGAGTTCGACATGAAATATACGTACTGCAGATAACGTACAAGGAATTCAAATGTGTTTTCATATATACACGTTATTGAGACTCATAAAATAGTAAAGGAAAAGTAAAAGCGAAGAGAAAAAGAGAAAAATATACACAAGGGAATATGAGAAAAGAGACTCTTAAGATGACAAGATAAAAAAAAAAAAATTAAGACGAACATGGAACAGAAATAAGACAAACAAGTTACTATGAATATTACGAAGACTCAAAGGCGATGGATGGTGAAAACTAAGGGAACAAGACGAATAAGAGGAATAAAACCCTGAAAAATAATATGATAACCAGAAGAAGAAAATAAAAATAAATCACAAAAATAACATCCTATGAATACATGATGATACAAATTCAAGGAAGAAGAAAACAAGAAAATTTAAGGAAAGATTTAAGAACCACCACGATCATATACTAAAATGAAAGACACGATAATAAAACAATACGATGATAAACAAGAATAAAAACAAGCTGAATAAATAACAGGAAGACGAAAGAGAAGAAAAAAAAAAAACAGAAGTAAGGGAAAATGAGACCACTGGTAAACAACAAACACACAAAAGTTTGGAGTCCTCAACAAAGACACAGGCAAACACGAAACACTAAATTCGCAGCCCAGGTAAAATGACCAAGAAAGAATAACCCAAACGATAATAGACGCTAATAAAAACAAACAATGCACGAAGGAGACAATGCACACCAAAAAACAAAGAGAAGAACGATAAAGAAAAATTACCCTGACACAAATATAGAAATAGAGAAATGGATACCAGACATTTAGAAAACATACACACACACTTCAAGAAAAAAGCCAAAGGATAAGAAGTGGTTGGGAAAATATACTAGGAGAAAAAACGAAAACACGCTAGAGATGCAAAAAAAGCAGACACGTGACATATACAACACACCTGGCTTGTGAACCCCGCCAGGTGTCAAGTGAAGGAGGGTTAGAGTCCCGTGAGGCAAGATTTTTATGCAATATTGCCAAGAAAAGAGAGAGAGAGAGAGAGAGAGAGAGAGAGAGAGAGAGAGAGAGAGAGAGAGAGAGAGAGAGAGAGAGAGAGAGAGAGAGAGAGAGAGAGAGAGACTGTCAATATAATAAACAGACTAACAGATGGAAGGAAAGATATATATAACTGAGTAAACAAAAGTATAATTGCAGAGAAAATAACAAAAGACTTTAAAGAGACAAATTATCACACAATGAGAAGGTGCACACTCACAACCCCCTCCTGCCAGACACGCACACACACACACACACACACACACACACACACACACACACACACACACACACACACACACACACACACACGTGCCTTTTTTCATATCTTTTTCTTTTTTGCTCACACATTTCCTGGTACGAGCAGAAAAGATACAAGGAAAAGAAAAAAAAAAAATTGCGGGAAAGAAGAAAGGAGAGTAAAGAAAGAAAACAAAGATGGGGAAGATTGAAATCGGCAAAAAGGGAAAGAGAGTGTGCGAAGATGGATGTGAAGGATAAAATGAAGGAAGGATGAGATGGGCGATGAGTATGGATTGGAAAGAAGGCGAGGAATGGAGGAACACGGCGGTAAGGGAAGAATGGAATGGAAGGAAGGGAAGGGAGAAAGGAAGGGAACTATTTCATAAGAGGAATGTCTAGACTGACCAAATATTATCGGAAATCAAAACTTGGCGACAAGAATTTTCAGCTCCACAAACTTTGCAGTCCTTTCTGTATTAGTGCTTTTTGTTATCAATGTTGTTTCTGATATATTCATTTTCATTATTACTAGTAGCAATAGCAACAGTAGTAGTAGTAGTAGTAGTAGTAGTAGTAGTAGTAGTAGTAGTAGTAGTAGTAGTAGTAGTAGTAGTAGTAGTAGTAAAAGTAAATGTAGCAGTAGTATTAGCAAAAGTAAGAGTAGTAGTAATAGTAAAAGTAGCAGTAGTAGTAGTAGTAAAAAAAAAGTAGCAATAGCAGTAGTAGTAGTCGTAGTAGCAATAGCAGTAGTAGTAATAGGAACAGTAGCAGTAGTAGTAATAGCAACAGTAGCAGCAGTAGTAGTAGTAATAGTAGCAGTAGCAATAGCAGTAGCAGTAATAGTAAAAGTACCAATGGCAGCAATAGTAAAACCAGCAGAAGTAGTGGTAATGGCAGTGGCAGTGGCAGTGGCAGTGACAGTAGCAGAAGCAGTTTCTTCTGAATATTTATGACATTGAAATACAAACCCAGCACGGTAATTATTTGCTGTTTATACAAAATACTTGTGAAATGAAGTCCACGCTGTCATGTCCAGTGAAGCTGTACACAAAGGTTAAATCAAGGAAGGCTTCAACACACAGCAAAATGTGGATGTCGGACCAAAATACTATGCACATTGTTGTCAGCTAACAGGAAGAAACGCACATATATTAAGTCCAGACCTCGGAGCAGCAAGGCTCTCACTGATAAGTATTCCAGGCACAAGGAGTGGCGAGGGGAGGAGGAAGAGGAGGAGGAGGAGGAGGAGGAGGAGGAGGAGGAGGAGGAGGAGGAGGAGAAGGAGAAGGAGAAGGAGAAGAAGAAGAAGAAGAAGAAGAAGAAGAAGAAGAAGAAGAAGAAGAAGAAGAAGAAGAAGAAGAAGAAGAAGAAGAAGAAGAAGAAGAAGAAGAAGAAGGAGGAGGAGGAGGAGGAGGAGGAGGAGGAGGAGGAGGAGGAGGAGGAGGAGGAGGAGGAGGAGGAGGAGGAGGAGGAGGAGGAGGAGGAGGAGGAATACAAATAATACAAAGGAAGACAAACAGCAACAGACCCTTAGGTCCTTACTAGGCTGTTTGTGGAGACTATCTACTAACTACCAGTGGTAGAGACAGGACAGCAAAACAGAAGGCTCCTCCCCACCCACCTCCTCCAGCCGAGGCTGGCAGGAAAAAAGGCGAAACCATGTGATATTAAAAAATCACATGGAATTTTTAGTAGAGAGTGAAAAGGAAATGTGTAATCTACGTCTGACTACTTGTGTTTGTGGGAGAAAGTGTTAACGCTTGGTAAATGTCATGTTGTGTGTATATTGTGTACGTGGATGCACAGTGTGTATGTCGAATGGGTGGTACGGCAGCCTTGCCTGGAGGAGGAGGAGGAGGAGGAGGAGGAGGAGGAGGAGGAGGAGGAGGAGGAGGAGGAGGAGGAGGAGGAGGAGGAGGAGGAGTAGTAGTAGTAGTAGTAGTAGTAGTAGTAGTAGTAGTAGTAGTAGTAGTAGTAGTAGTAGTAGTAGTAGTAGTAGTAGTAGTAGTAGTAGTAGTAGTAGTAGTAGTAGTACAGTGGCAAAAGGAACAATTACTACCGGAACAAACAATTACTCCTAATACCATGGTTAGCACAACTCTCTCTCTCTCTCTCTCTCTCTCTCTCTCTCTCTCTCTCTCTCTGTGCCTGGCCGCCGCTAACCGTTTGGTGTGTGTTGTGGTGAGACCCGCTGCAGTAAATAAAGGTTGTGCTGGAAACCTTCACTTGAGCCCAGGAGGTCCGGATTGTTTTTCCGATATGTTCGGAATGAGAGAGAGAGAGAGAGAGAGAGAGAGAGAGAGAGAGAGAGAGAGAGAGAGAGAGAGAGAGAGAGAGAGAGAGAGAGAGAGAGAGAGAGAGAGAGAGAGAGAGAGAGAGAGAGAGAGAGAGAGAGAGAGAGAGAGAGAGAGAGAGAGAGAGAGAGATATATGAATAAATGAAAGGGGGAAATGTCTAGGAAACGCTGATGAATCATACACGAAGAATTTGATGTCAATTTTATGCTTTCCACTTTAAAAATACCACCACCACCACCACCACCAGTAACACCGAACACCACCAGAACACTTTTGTAATTCCAGTTTTATACAAATACGAGACAAATGTGTGAAGGAAAAAAAAAAAAAAAA
>NC_059289.1:13318425-13320925 GCF_017591435.1 Portunus trituberculatus | reverse complement strand
GAGAGAGAGAGAGAGAGAGAGAGAGAGAGAGAGAGAGAGAGAGAGAATGTGTGTGTGTGTGTGTGTGTGTGTGTGTGTGTGTGTGTGTGTGTGTGTGTGTGTGTGTGTGTGTGTGTGTGTGTGTGTGTGTGTGTGTGTGTGACTGCATCTAATCAAACAAAAAATAAACAATTTCCAAACCCAGCACTTCCATGGTAGATAACCCCCTACTACTTCGCCTACTATTACTACTACTACTACTACTACTACTACTATTACTACTGATACTACTACTACTACTACTACATTAGTGGCGCAGGCAATTTTATTTATAGCGGTACCCATATTAGGGCCCAAGCACGTCTTTGGAGTATCATGTAACTTTAAACCACTCGACAAATGGCATAGCTTCAAAGCGGTATGTGGTAGGAATCAAACCTTTACGTGGACATCTGCTCGATCCCATGCTCACCACCTTATCCACTACGCCACCGCCTCCCTACTTTTTCTTTTTATTTATAGTGGTACCCATATTAAGGCCCATATCACCACCCAAGCTCATCTTGAGTGTAACCACCTAGAACCTGGGTATCATGGTGATATGTAGGTAACTTTAAACCACTCGACAAATGGCAAAGTGTTTTAAGGCTGTACGTGGTGGGATTCGAACCTACGCGTGGACATCTGCCCGATCCCACGCTCACCACCTTATCCACTACGCCACCGCCTCCCTACTACTACTACTATTATTATTATTATTACTATTACTACTTCACCTACTTCTATTGCCACTACACCTACTTCTACTACTACTACTACTACTACTACTACTACTACTACTACTACTACTACTTAGGTAAACAAACAGCTCTATAGATGACATAGTGGTTGGTGTGTTGAGTCGAAGCGAGCACAGTGACGGGCGAGGAGAATGCAAGGAACGGTAAAGGTTAGGCATGGACACGTGATTGGACGACGGAGGATGAACATTGACATTATCTAAGGGAGAGAGCTTGGAGGGGTGCTGCATTAAAGAAGGTAGTTGCTCCAGATTGGTGTGTTTTGATGAGATAATTGGTAAAGTGGTCATGTAATTTGCTGCTATTTACTAATGAGGTGCATTCTGTAGTTCGGGGGTTGACTCATCAGCTGTTTCTCTTTCCTTGTTTATGTGTTAATCGACGTGTTTCATTTTCGTTTTGTTAGACTTGGAAGATTGGTATGTGTGTATTTCTCTCTCTCTCTCTCTCTCTCTCTCTCTCTCTCTCTCTCTCTCTCCAGCAACCAAACACCAGAAGAGACACAACCACATTTATCTAATTTTTCATTCTATCTAAAATTCACTTAATTATGAAACGCCGTGACTTCATAAAAAGCTGAATCCTGAAACTAATATTCGTATAGACATCCTTTCAAATCATCTTTCAATATCACGGGGAGTTTTCTGGCCCTTTGCTGATAAGAACTTCAGATGTACTCACGTTAAAAGGCGAGCATCTCTCAGTCCATGGCCGAATACGGAAGTTAGTGACTGTCTGCTGGAAAAAAATTTTAAAAATATTAAAATGTGTAGCCATAAATGAGGTGTGTGTGTGTGTGTGTGTGTGTGTGTGTGTGTGTGTGTGTGTGTGTGTGTGTGTGTGTGTGTGTGTGTGTGTGTGTGTGTGTGTGTGTGTGTGTGTGTGTGGAAAGAAGTAAAGGAAAATATTAAAATTTGTAGCTATAATAATATTGAGGTGTGTGTGTGTGTGTGTGTGTGTGTGTGTGTGTGTGTGTGTGTGTGTGTGTGTGTGTGTGTGTGTGTGTGTGTGTGTGTGTGTGTGTGTGTGTATACATGTATTTGTCTATTCATTTATATTATTAATTTCATTGTAAATTTATTCACCCGAAAGGTAATATGAGAGGCGAATAAGGCACTCTCTCTCTCTCTCTCTCTCTCTCTCTCTCTCTCTCTCTCTCTCTCTCTCTCATAAATCCCGGGAAAATAACTGATTAGACGTATTTTTTCGTTGAATCTCGGGTAAAAATTGAATACTGATTTCACCGCAGCCTTCACCAGTTATAAATTTTTTGACGGCGATTTCCAGACGTCAGCAGATTTATCATTGATTTCCATTATTGCTCACAAGGCGGGGAAACAATGGAAAGGGAGGAGGCGGCGGCGGCGGCGACGATGACGATGGAGGTGACGATGACGGTGAAGATATTGCTGAAAATGTTGATTGTCGTTCTTTCATTTTTTTGTGCTTTTGTTTGAGATGTTAAAAGGTTGTGGAATATAATGGCAGAGAGCGAGAGAGAGAGAGAGAGAGAGAGAGAGAGAGAGAGAGAGAGAGAGAGAGAGAGAGAGAATATACCTTCCTCACATGAAAGGAGTCAGTCTTAAGATAGTGTAGGTTACGACAACATATTTCACAGTATGCAGAGCCTATAAGTTTAGCTGTAAAGTAAGGTTTGAGAGAGAGAGAGAGAGAGAGAGAGAGAGAGAGAGAGAGAGAGAGAGAGAGAGAGAGAGAGAGAG
>NC_059289.1:13310925-13313425 GCF_017591435.1 Portunus trituberculatus | reverse complement strand
TGCCTCGCCGCTTACCGGGACTCGAACCCGGGCCTCTCGAATGTGAGTCGAGCGTGTTGACCACCACACTACACGGTGTGTGTGTGTGTGTGTGTGTGTGTGTGTGTGTGTGTGTGTGTGTGTGTGTGTGTGTGTGTGTGTGTGTGTGTGTGTGTGTGTTTAAGCGCCGACAGCCACTGGCATAAGGCAACAAGGTGCGACGTAGAAAAAATACTACATATATTTGGCAACAGTTCCAGTGTTGCCTGGTGATCCCCTGGATTATTGGGAACGTGTACTGGAGGAGGAGGAGGAGGAGGAGGAGGAGGAGGAGGAGGAGGAGGAGGAGGAGGAGGAGATAGTGAGAATGTGATGGAGCAGAATGAGAAAGAAAAACAGAGAGGAAATGAGGAGGTGGAGGAAGAAGAGAAAGAATGAGACCAATAAAAATAAGAACAACTAGCAAACCGACAGTGACAGTCATCAAGAGGAAGCAGGAGAGAAATGACACCACAATAAAAAACATAAATAGAGAAAAGAAAAAACTGCAATTAGATAACAGAAAAAAAAGACATCCGCAATATATTTAATTGAAACAAAAGAAAACCGAGGAAAATGAAACTTGAAAACAGGAAACAAATAAAAACACGAGAAAATGAAGAAGAGAGAGAGAGAGAGAGAGAGAGAGAGAGAGAGAGAGAGAGAGAGAGAGAGAGAGAGAGAGAGAGAGAGAGAGAGGAAGGAGGAGATAGGAGATAAGCCGCGACGAGTTATTAGCGACAGGCGTTTGAGGCGTGCAAGAAATTTAAACGATGTGAGGATTGAGGAAAATGGATATAAGGGAAAATAGATGAGAGAGAGAGAGAGAGAGAGAGAGAGAGAGAGAGAGAGAGAGAGAGAGAGAGAGAGAGAGAGAGAGAGAGAGAGAGAGAGAGAGAGAGAGAGAGAGAGAGAGAGAGAGAGAGAGAGAGAGAGAGAGAGAGAGAGAGAGAGAGAGAGAGAGAGATGAAGGCGTAAGGAAGGATGGGCGGCGAGATGGAGACAGCCGCAACACACAGAGGAGGAGGAGGAGGAGGAGGAAAGAGAAGGGCACAAGAAGAAGACAGAGCGGGAGGATTTATGGAGGAAAGGACGTGCAGGAGGAGATTTTACCTCGGCGGGGCTTGCCTGGAAAATTGCGGGAGAGAAAGGAAAAAATATATGCAATGTCCAGGGAAGGGAAGGGAGATGTGGGGCGATGAATCACGGCGCGGGACAAATAACACGCGAATATGACGTCCTCCAAAGTGACATCACATGAACAATCAACTATTCCCTCCCTCGCTCCCTACCTTCGTCCCTCCGTCCTTCTTTCCTTCCTTCCTTCCTTCCTTCCATCATTTTGCGTTCTTTTTTCTATTTGCTGTGGAGGTTGAACAAATATTTCCGAGTGGTTGTCAGTGCAGTGTTTTGGGCGGGAGTGCAATGCGTGACAACTTCATCATCTCCGCCGATTCAGTTCGTTGGAAAATCTATCAAATTCTGTTGCAGCCGCGTCGTGGTGTGTCAAACGGATGGATGCCTGGGCGACACCTCTCACCGCCACCACCACCACCACCACAACCACAGTCCAGTTCGGTGACGTGCCCTGCCTCGTCTCAACTATCTCTTTCTTTTGCCTTCACATGTCCGTGCGTCCCTCAACATGCTGTGTCCCGCTTAACAACACTTCCACGCCCTCACTTCTCCACCATTTTCCGTCGTACATTTTTCTTACTAAATGCTTTCCTTCTTTATTCCGCTTAGGGCTTTGCATTCTTCGTCCTTTCCTTCAGCGGGCGAGATTTGCAAAAGGTGGTGGGGTTTTTTTTTCTTTATTTCCTTCACTTTTCTATTCCAACGCCGTGGATTTTGTAAGACGTGCATTTATTTCCTTTGTTCCTCGTTCACTTCCTCGACTGCATAATTTAACGACGAATTACATGATTTTCTCAGTTCAGTCTCCTATCTATGCATTTTCTTTTGGCGTTCTCAATGTCCTCACCTTCTCTCTCTTGCTTCGTTCCTCGCATGAATTTTACAGGCGGGGTATCACACTTTATCAAACGCTACGGAAGGACCTCATAGCCCGCCTCCCATTGCCCCATCGACCCCCGGGAGACCCCACACAGCACCCGGGGGACACACACAGACGAGTACCATTTGTCCCTGTCCCACTATAACCAGACAGAGGAGGGGAGGGGAGGAATGGGGGAGGAGATTGCGGGGAAGGCTTCTGGAGGACAGGGAGGAGTGGTGATGGTGATGGGGGTGAAGAAGAAGAAGAAGAAGAAGAAGAAGAAGAAGAAGAAGAAGAAGAAGAAGAAGAAAAAGAAAAATGACGCAAAAACACAAACAAGAAACGAAAAGAAGACGAGAATGACCACGAGATATGAGAAAAACAAAAAAGAAAAGAACAGTAAGAAAGAGAAAAAAACAAGAATAATAGAGAAGACCAAGAAGGAGGAGGAGGAGGAGGAGGGAGAAGAAGATAAAGAGGAAG
>NC_059289.1:13298425-13305925 GCF_017591435.1 Portunus trituberculatus | reverse complement strand
CTACATGTATACCTTAATTAATATACAGGTAAGATTAACCCCCTTCAGTACTATGCTGCGTTTCCATATTCATTTTGCTTACGATTTAGTGATTTTATACAGCTTCAGGTACTTATGCGGAGGATAAGAATAGTGAATACTCTTGCCATTAATCTTCTGACCTCCATCGACCCTTCGTAATGTCAATAAAATTATCTAATCGTATAGAAATCTCAAGGCAAAAATGTGTCCCAGTTCAAGTAATTACATGTGTTCTATATGTATGCCATAATTAATATACAGGTAAGATTAAGGTGTGACTAAAGGATTACTACACCCACGGACATGCTTTGTCTTCGCACTCTATCTACTAAGTGGGTGAAATACGAGGACATAAGCTCAATGTTTCTTACACTGAGTGAATACCGAGCCAGGAAACAAAGGAATTACGCATCCAACGTGAAAGAATTAGCGAGAAGAGGGATTAATTGTACGCCAGTGCCAATCTATTTCAATACCACGCCGAGAGAACTGCGTGATTATCCGGCCAACGCGAGAGAATAAACAAAAAGAGATGAACTGTACGCCGCTATCAATTTGTCTCCCGCGGGAAAATCACACACAAGAATGACAAGGCTCGTCACATCGGCAAATATCACCACCATTGTTAGTAATCTGATAGGTGTGCCATTTGTTTATTCACAAGTATCACTCCATCACCCCGCCCCCTCCGCCAGCCAGACCCTTTCCACTTTTTATAAACTTAATACTCACACTAGTGAAATCCAATGCGTAACAGGTAAAGACAACGAACAAATAGATAAAAAAAAACTCAATAAATAGATATAAACAAATATTTATCGATGTAAGTTCAAGGTATGTATTCGCAAATGACTAATACTCTTTTTTCAAAGCTGCTGGATACAAAATTATAACATATTACCAATTTATAATGATCCGCGCTGGTGGCACTCACGTTAATGATGGAACAATGACCTGCAGCAGTATGAAAGCAGTGGACAAAACCTATGACAAAATGCGTCACAAAGGATCCTGCCTTTTGATACATTACCAGTGTGCTTGCCCCAAAAAAGCACCACGTTCCACTAAGTTTGTCAATAATACATACAATCATATAAAGCACAAAGGAGGTGTATTCCAGCTTACTTTTGTGTATTATTCTGCAAGCACAGAGAACAGACAGAGGGGATTTAACTCGCATACGAACTGATAGACAAGCATGCACGAGTAGGGAATTGAATACACTGACAGGAAATTGCATCAAAGGAAGGGCACAGTAAGACAAAATCAAAAGCAGGGAAAGTTAGGAAAAATAGATGAATATGATGAAAGTAGGTCACAAAACTGAAACACACACACACACACACACACACACACAGAGAGAGAGAGAGAGAGAGAGAGAGAGAGAGAGAGAGAGAGAGAGAGAGAGAGAGAGAGAGAGAGAGAGAGAGAGAGAGAGAGAGAGAGAGAGAGAGAGAGAGAGAGAGAGAGAGAGAGAGAGAGAGAGAGAGAGAGAGAGAGAGAGAGAGACAGACAAACGTTAAGCCACACAATATCACATATCTCATTTTAAACTTAACACACATTCTCTCCCCAGAGGACACACAACATGAGCACTGAACACACACTCTAATTACCATTTAAGACCACGGAATACTTCAACGAACGTCCATTAAGCAAAGCAGTAATTAATGTACAATAATAGCGTAAGATCTCCGACAACGTTAGCCACAAGCTGCTTTACATGAGGATTACATGAATAAGACAGGGAATTACCTCACCTTCGCAATCATATCAGAGAAGGTCATGCTTTGTGGTTTGCGTCAGTGTACCATACTCGTGGTATTCCTTTGTGGCATTAAGTAAGCAGGAGTGTTCGTGATAATGAAAGTTATATTAAAGAAGGGGCAAAAAAGTTATGGGGGGGAAAAGTGTGTGTGTGTGTGTGTGTGTGTGTGTGTGTGTGTGTGTGTGTGTGTGTGTGTGTGTGTGTGTGTGTGTGTGTGTGTGTGTGTGTGTGTGTGTGTGTGTGTGTGTGTGTGTGTGTGTGTGTGTGTGTGTGTGTGTGTGTGTGTGTGCGCCTCAGGAAATTGATTTATGCTGATCAAGGCTCCAAGGTTGACAAGGACTCAACGAAACATAAGAAACAAATTATGTCAACTGATCAGAGACGCGACTCAAAACCTTTCATCTCGCTGCGTCCTCCACTGCCTCGAGAATTATCCCGCACGTTCCCTGAGCACGTTCCTCTTCATTTTACTTCACTTTCCCTTGCATCTGTCTCCCTCCATCACACTCCAAGCTCTCCATGAGGCACGCATTACTTAACTTTTCATCTCTACACTTTTCTCTCGTTCGTTTTCTTAGTCTCCTTTTCTCTCCTTCGTCCCTTCTTCCCGCCACTCCCGTCAGCTGGTGATGAATGACGTCACTCACTCAATTTATCACCGAGTGGCAGGTATTTTCACCAGCAAAAGGCTAATTTACCGCCAACTGAGGCCGAAAACTCCTCTCAAAACGGGAATGAAGCCTTAAAGGAGACATGGCTTAGAGAGTGAGCTTTGTAGTGGGTGGGTTTACAATTCAACACTCGGGTCAACCACTCGCCTTTATGTGGAGGGAAAAAATATGAATAAAACAGGTGAGTACACGTTCGAAAAGCAGGATTATACTATTCGCTTTTTCGCTCATGATTCCAATAAACTTTAATCTTAATGAAAGCTATTTAGAACTTTTTTTTCCTGTATTTGTAGCGAGTTTATGAACATGTTCTAATCCAATATTTGCCATTGAAATAGCTAAAAGTTAAATCGACGAATATTTTTTCCAGAACAAATAATAGTATGTGTGCGTTTACCCGTAGAACAAACAAACAGAAAAACAGAGAACCACAGGCACGCACGCACGCACACACACACACACACACACACACACACACACACACACACACACACACACACCAGAAAGCTAATACATTTACACACACACACACACACACACACACACACACACACACACACACACACACACACACACACACACACCTTCCGTTTCCATACATAATTAGGTAATAGTGTTTGTGCATTAATATATTTCCCACGGTGGAGCAGTCACGCGGGATAATTACTGGGAACAAATTGTGCCCGTCGTTCCAGACCCTGATTCACTTGTTCAGTATTTACAGCAAAACTAAATTACTACAAAAAATATCACAAATCAAGTCACCCACGTTTTCTTTTTTTCTCTCTCTTTTTCCCACGTTGCGTAATTTCCAACCAGTATATGTGTGTTCATTAATTATTAATGTTGGCCTGTTTTAATTTATTCATCATTTTTGTGTTTTCACTAATGCAGTTGTTCATAATTTTCACTTCATTCGTCGCTTTTAGTGGTGTTGCTGTTGATGTTGGTGTTGGGTTGTTTTATAGTAGTAGTAGTAGTAGTAGTAGTAGTAGTAGTAGTAGTAGTAGTAGTAGTAGTAGTAGTAGTAGTTGTTGTTGTTGTTGTTGTTGTTGTTGTTGTTGTTGTTGTTGTTGTTGTTGTTGTTGTTGTTGTTGTTGTTGTTGTTGTAACAGCAGCAGTAGCAGCGGCAGCAGAGGCAGCAAGAGGAGCATCAGCAGTAGCAGCAGCAGCAGCAGCAGCAGCAGCAGCAGCAGCAGCAGCAGCAGCACAGCAGCAGCAGCAGCACCTATAGTAGCAGTGGCAGTAGCAGTAACACCGGTATTGATAATGGAAGCTATGACTGAAGAAAACAGTAGTGGCATTAAGATTAAAAGAGTTTCAGCGGCAGCAGAAGCAGAATTGTTCTTCGAAATACTGGTGGTGGTATTTGTGTTGGTGGTAGTCAGTGCAGGAATAGACGTGGTGTTAATGAATACAAGAGTAAGAGTAGCACGAACAGTAACAATAGACCATAAATAGCACTAATATAACTATAATTAATAACTGACGAAAGTTTTATCAATATAATTTCTATTAACATTACTATTATTGTCATTATTATTATTATTATTATTATTATTATTATTATTATTATCATTATTATTATTGTTATTATTATTATTATTATTTATTATTACTTATTATTATTAGTTATTATTATTATTATTATTATTATTATTATCAAAGTATTATAGTTTTATCAATATAATTTCATTTATTATTGTCATTGTTATTATTATTATTATTATTATTATTATTATTATTATTATTATCATTATTATTATTATCATTATTGTTGTTGTTATTATTATTATTATTATCATTAATATTAATAACATTACTATTATTATTATTGTTGAAGTTATTGTTGTTGTTGCTATTATTATTATTATTATTATCAAAGGTACTATCATCAATACTATTAATGTTATGATTATCGAAACATTATTATCATCCTTATCATCACAGCCACCATTACAATTATCACTGCATACAATAAGTGACAATTGTCGTTTATTGGTAAGTGTGAGGGATGAGTGACTGATGTTCATATCCCCGTTTTCAATAGATTATGATTTAATGTTTAATGCAGATCACTCTGCATCTATTCATTATGGAGACAGCCATGTCAACGAGATTTTACCTTCCATACAGTTAATCTCTCAGTGCGTGGACACATCACAGAGAGAGAGAGAGAGAGAGAGAGAGAGAGAGAGAGAGAGAGAGAGAGAGAGAGAGAGAGAGAGAGAGAGAGAGAGAGAGAGAGAGAGAGAGAGAGAGAGAGAGAGAGAGAGATCACGAGGAGGAGCGCAAGAAGCCAGTAGGCCTACGTGTGACAATTGTGGTATAACACATATATTCCTCGATGCATCCATTATCCAGGTCCATAAATTTGTCTAATCTTCCCTATTGTATTCTTCGACCACGCCGTCTGACAACAAAATAATTCGTATCTCCTTTTTAAACCTAACTTCACCAAACTTAATCTAAATATTTCGCATTCTATCCTGATTATCAAAACTAAGAAGGCTCAGACTCAAACAAAGACAGACAAGAGGACAGAATAATAAACAAACAGAGAAAGCGATGGTCCAGTCACCTGTAGACCCTAAGCGTTGCCAACACAAGGATAAATGTCTCTACCCTATACAGACAGTGGTGCCAAGGTTGAGGAAGAAGCGCTGTTCCTATACAGGTAATCAATCTTTGGTTATCATTGCGTGTTGTGGCGCTGTGGAGGGGAAAAAGAAATGCTAGGAAAGAAATGGCCCTATACAGAGGAGGAGGAGGAGGAGGAGGAGGAGGAGGAGGAGGAGGAGGAGGAGGAGGAGGAGGAGGAGGAAAAGGAGAAGGAATATAAGGAAAAGAATGAGGAGGAGGAGGAGGAAAAGAAGAAAAAGAAAGAGAAAGAGGCAGAAAAAGAGAAGGAGGAGAAGGAAAGGAAGAGGAAAAAGAGAAAGAGGAGTAGTAGGATGAAGAGGAAGAGGAGGGCATGTGACCTTTTAACAAACACTTCCGCCCTTTCCAGTATCACCTCACATTTCACGGCAAAGCCACCACTCACTCTCTTACCTCCACACACACACACACACACACACACACACACACACACACACACACACACACACACACACACACACACACACACACACATTTCAAATAATGAATCGCTACTCTTTACAGGTAAGGCTTATGTTGATTTGAGAGAGAGAGAGAGAGAGAGAGAGAGAGAGAGAGAGAGAGAGAGAGAGAGAGAGAGAGAGAGAGAGAGAGAGAGAGAGAGAGAGAGAGAGAGAGAGAGAGAGAGAGAGAGAGAGAGAGAGAGAGAGAGAGAGAGAGAGAGAGAGAGAGAGAGAGAGAGAGAGAGAGAGAGAGAGAGAGAGAGAGAGAGAGAGAGAGAGCTCCTTTGGGGTTTTCGGGTCGGCTTACGTCTTGTGTTTGGGGACCCTGAGGAGGGATGTCGTTGGCGGAGGGAAGGAGGAAGCGAGGCGGAAGGAGGTTGATAAGTGTGTGTGTGTGTGTGTGTGTGTGTTTGGGATATTATGTACAGGCCTGCTTTGTTGACTCACTACCACAAAGCTACTCTTTCTCACATACACACACCAACACACACACACACACACACACACACACACACACACACACACACACACACACACACACACACACACACACACACACACACACACACACACACACACACACACACGTACGTTACTCACCCAAGCAAACAAACAGGAACAGGTGGTAAACTAATTAACCTCAACGCCAGTGCTCTCCTGGGCCAAGTCTGATTCAGGCACTGCCATTTTTCTCACCACTAATAACCCCTCGTTAATTCTCCCTCCTCACCACTCTTCCTCCCACCCTCTACCTTCCCCTCTTCCTCCCATGCTCACCCTCCTTTCCCTCCCTCCCCGAATCTCTCACACGCACCATAAAAAACCGACAATAATGAGTCCTGGTTTTCCGCCCATCGACGCAAACATCAGGTGTTTAGAATCCAGCGTCAAGCTCAGGTAATATTTCACTCCGTCCAGCAAATGAGGAAGAGGATTACCTGTATTCCTGGACTGAACGGAGATATTAGTCAGGTATTTAAGGTGGTGCAGGTTAAGGGGTCGGCCGGCCTTCCCCTTCCAATCCCGCTGTAAATGACCCGGTGTTTAGAGCAATAAGGGGAAAGGGGACACGGGGAGGAGGGGACGATCTTCGTTTTCATTAGTTTCCACAATGTTTCGTGTTACCTTTAATGAGTTTTCTTTATGGTTCGACTCAGCCGTTTAATTAGGTCCTGTGTTTGATCGACGTCATTCTACAGACTTTATCCCTGACACTCCACTGAGCTGTAATGACTTTGTTTAATGGCACAGAAAATTGTTCAATAATACATCCTGGCCGTGGAGGGAGGGAGGCGCGGGAGAAGGGAGGAGGACATTTACATATTTCAAACGCTCAATTGTGGGGATATTTAATTATAGGGTTTAGGAGAGACCTGTCACTATCATGCTACGAATATGAATCATCATAATTACCTGATTATTATTCATCTATATACATTACAGAACAACAAAGGATAAATTTTAATCATTATGTATAAATCTACGGTTCTACATGTTCACATTTCACTAAGACCAAAACACGTCCCTTACTACCCAAATATAATGATTGGAAAACATCCTAATTATATTCTAATCATCCCAATGCATTTATTTGCTATTGAACTAATATTCCACATTTCATTATCAATAACACGCCTTCCCTGTTTACATTAAGATATATATAAAAAAAAAAATATTGTCAACTGATTACACTCTATCGTGTACCTAAAACATAATGGTTTCTATAGGTTTGTAACACTACAGACATAACCGTTTAAATTATACTATCGAAATGACACCCACTGTACCTTCTCTCTTCACCAAAAACTTCACAAGAGTAATTCCAGCTGATTAAATTTCTATCGTGTGGAACAAAGTAAAAAGTTGTCATTTTCTGTATGATTCTACTGATCTAGTCGTTGGCATTCCAGATTTCGCAATGCTTTTCTTTTTTATA
>NC_059289.1:13285925-13290925 GCF_017591435.1 Portunus trituberculatus | reverse complement strand
ATAGCATTCCTGCTCTTAGTTGAGCATTCAAGGCACACGATGGACTATTTGGATTCTTCCATTCTCAACAACAAGAGAGTACACACAAGTAATGGTAGCCGACATACTGGACAATTACAAGAAATAATAGTCAGATTCGTTCAAGACACACCGTCAACTACTACTACTAGCCTCGCGCTGCTTGCTAACCAGAGTGATCAGGAGGATAATCATGTGTTCACCACTAAAAGCTTCATAACAGCACTTAAATAAAAATGTTCTCGTATCTTACATGTGATGCGTTTGTGGCTTTGTGCTATTCGGCCACTTCCACTCACTACCCATCCGTCACATCACAGGAAGTGGATGGATGGCAATACACATTTGTTGACCCCAATGTGAATCTGGTGGTGACACATTTAAAACAAAGGTATTTTATGTGTCGCCTGATAGACTTATGCTGGCTGTCCTCTTGTCCTCAGCCCCTCACTACTCATTCTTCAAGTCTGGCGGCTTGATGGCGTAACGCAATGGACGTTATTGCCTACTAAGTGATTTCAAGCTGCTCAATATTTCATAAAGGAATTATTTCCAGGAAATGGAACTTAAGGCGAGGACAACAATAGCCTCTATGCAGGACACAGTCATTAATCATAACTGCCAAAAGCCACTCAGTGTGATAGTTCTACAAAACATAAGTAAAAGAGTCCTCTCGCCCACAATGTCTCCCTCCCATTGTATGCATTTGATGGTTTATTTTGTTGACCTATATTATGACACCTTTACATTTTGCAGGTATGCATGTGCTATGTCCCGTAATAGTCCTGCCTCATTTAGTGCGTAATGGGATGGAGGATTTCATTTGGGTCACAGTTATTCGTTCATTTCCATTCCTATCATCCCCCACGGGTGCTGATATATATGTTAAGGGTGACTTTACATACATGAAAGGTATTACTGTACAGGGACGCTTTTGACTCCTTTTAAAATTAATGTCAGAGTTGCCCTTTTACCATTTTTTCCCAACACATATAACAAACAACATGCATAACAGGTACAGTTATGGAGGCTTCCCTACATTACACAAACAAATACTTAAAATTCAGACGCTTTAAAAATTCATCTTAAATCATCATCTGTTTTAGACTCAACCTGTTGGTGATACTATAAAGCAAAGAAAGAGACACTAAAAAGCACAAAGCGTGACGGTGGATCCATATTTTCTTTGGGTTAGTGAATCTTCAAAAGAATTATTGATAACTTCCAAAGGTCCTTCAAACAAGTAAATGCAACCTTTCTCTCTCTCTCTCTCTCTCTCTCTCTCTCTCTCTCTCTCTCTCTCTCTCTCTCTCTCTCTCTCTCTCTCTCTCTCTCTCTCTCTCTCTCATCTGTGACTGCAACACGTCTCTTGCCTCGCCACACACTGACAAAGAACAGGGCACAGAAGATCACACTGAAAAAAATTATTCGAGACCAAAGAGTTATGCAGAGGATAGGCATTACGTTTCCCTGCAGTGTGACTGACTCCGTGAGCGACAAATTACTGGTTCTAAAAATTCTTAGTGTAGTTCCCCATGCTAAAGATTCAGAATCACTTACCATGTACTATGAAATCAAGTTCAGGTATTGGCAGGTGCAGGTGTACATTTCAAAGTTCATTCTACTAACCCAAATAAAATATCATAATCTCTCTCTCTCTCTCTCTCTCTCTCTCTCTCTCTCTCTCTCTCTCTCTCTCTCTCTCTCTCTCTCTCTCTCTCTCTCTCTCTCTCTAGGAATTTGGGACAGACCGTGGAGATGAAAATTGGAGGCTGGGTTAATTGAAAACTGGCCGGCTAATTACAGATCTGATTTGAGAGTAATTTATGGATCAATTAAGGTTGTAGGAGAATCCAGTCCTTTGTTTGTGTGTGTGTGTGTGTGTGTGTGTGTGTGTGTGTGTGTGTGTGTGTGTGTGTGTGTGTGTGTGTGTGTGTGTGTGTGTGTGTGTGTGTGTGTGTGTGTGTGTGTGTGTGTGTGTGTGTGTTTCTGAAGTTGGAATGAGAGAGAGAGAGAGAGAGAGAGAGAGAGAGAGAGAGAGAGAGAGAGAGAGAGAGAGAGAGAGAGAGAGAGAGAGAGAGAGAGAGAGAGAGAGAGAGAGAGAGAGAGAGAGAGAGAGAGAGAGAGAGAGAAAGAAAAAATCAAAGAAACACAAATATCATCCATAACATAAAATAAACAACAGGCAAGATAAAAAAAAAAAAAACACTAGTAAAAGCAAAAGCCCAACACAAATCTAATTAAGCAATGTCCGGCAACAACACATGAGGCGAGAAGTTTGGCGTACCTCTGAGTTCCCGTTAACTAAATGCAGGCGGGGAGCGGAATATTACTCCCTAATGATGTCTCAGTTGCTGGCTTCACGGGGGGAGAAAAACGAGAGTGGTAAATTCAGGCAAGTGTGAAGGTCAACGTTATTTCTGGCTTCAGTCTCGTTTTCTTTCTTTTCTTTTCGTCTGTGTGTGTGTGTGTGTGTGTGTGTGTGTGTGTGTGTGTGTGTGTGTGTGTGTGTGTGTGTGTGTGTGTGTGTGTGTGTGTGTGTGTGTGTGTGTGTGTGTGTGTGTGTGTGTGTGTTTGTGTGTGTTTGGAGTATATTTGGCACGTGGAGCATTTTGAGTATTTTGACTATTCCAGGTATTTTGAGTATTTAGTATTTTCATTTTGGATATGTATTAATTTTTTCAGTTTTCCATGTATCAAATATATTGAGTATATCTATTATCTTCAGGTTTGAGCATGTTGGGGATTTTTAATATAGTTTTCGTATCAATTTTTTTTAAGTGTTTCGAACATTTCTAATCATTTTATGATTGACAAATATTTGATGTTAATTGCACAGAGCATTTTGAATAATAAACATTGCATATTTTCAGTTCTCTTATATAACCAGAACAATGTAGAGCTAGTTGTCTAATCAGCAACATCATAGCCACAACAAATGTATAAATAAAACAATTACAAAGAGCACAGTTTCTTTCCACCAGCGCGGCAAGCACTGGGTGAGCACACCGTTAGCCTCGGCCATCCGTGCCCACCGCTGCGTTCATTCTCTATTGGATATTCACCAACAAATTAAGCTCAAGTTATTAACCGAGTAATTGAGAAACAAACTGAATTCCGGAAAAGCATTCTGCATGGCTTTTGTGAAATTACCGAAACTCACTCCCGACTACTCAATTAAAACCGTGTCACAGTATCGATGCGAGAATAAATTTACGTTCTATTATAATAATGAGAAAATACCATAACAAAAACGCCAGGCAGCCGGACGCTTCACTGGAGGTTAATTCCCGGAATGCTCACGTAATTGAGATGTGCAGGCAAGGCAAGAGTGGAGCATACTTAACATATTTTCCGATTCAGCGAGGAGAGGAGAGCACTGAAATTTGTTACACTCAGACGGTTCACAAAAAAAAAAAAAAAAAAAACGGCTTATATGATTCAATTTCGTCCTGACGCACAAAGGGAAATAATGACGCAAGAAACAGTAAAAAAATAAGGAAAGAAAATTGAGGATCAGAATACTGGAAATGGAACAGGAGTTGGAGAAAAAGGAGGTGAAGAAGGAGGAGGAGGAGGAGGAGGAGGAGGAGGAGGAGGAGGAGGAGGAGGAGGAGGAGGAGGAGGAGGAGGAGGAGGAGGAGGAGGAGGAGGAGGAAGTGGGATAGAAAAAAACATTAAGAGAGGTAAAATTCCATGAACGTGACTCTGAAGACTAGAGTTGTGTATAAGACTCGCAACATAAACTTTTATGAAATGATAACAGTCGTAAACAAAGTACGAAACACTTACGACAAACGAGCGCACACGCATGCACGCACACCAGCTCACACACACACACACACACACACACACACACACACACACACACACACACACACACACACACGCTCCGTAGCTCAGTGGTTAGAGCGCTGGCTTCACAAGCCAGAGGACCGGAGTTTGATTCCCCGGCCGGGTGGAGATATTTGGGTGTGTCTCCTTTCACGTGTAGCCCCTGTTCACCTAGCAGTGAGTAGGTACGGGATGTAAATCGAGGAGTTGTGACCTTGTTGTCACGGTGTGTAGTGTGTGCCTGGTCTCAGGCCTATCCGAAGATCGGAAATAATGAGCTCTGAGCTCGCTCCGTAGGTTAACGTCTGGCTGTCTCGTCAGAGACTGCAGCAGATCAAACAGTAAAACACACACACACACACACACACACACACACACACACACACACACACACACACACACACACACACACACACTATCTCACATTAATGCTTTCACTGCCTTGTTTACTGGATGGAAACTGTCTCACTTTTGTATATTTCACTGTTAACAACTGCATTATCTCCAGCCACCACCATCACCACCACCAACGCACCACCATCACAACCACCTCCATCAACGACAACAAGAACGACAACACAGAGGTTAGATCGTCTTCACGTGAACACAATCAAGGCACCGAGGTCACACGAGGAAAAAATGTAAAAAATATATGTTTTCGTATTGATATGTAATCTATAATAATATTCAACCCTTTCTTCTCCGTTACTCATTCTTTCCCCTACCATTTAATTGACCTTACCTGACCATTCCTTTCACCCTTCCATTCTGTACGTTCCTACCAGCCTTCCCACCGTCCAATTAGATCTCACCAACCCTTTTTTTTTTTTATCTATACCATGTTGGCTTTTCACGGGAATTTATGGGCTAAAGGGGATACTTTTTCGGGTACTTTCTATCTCAAAGCCCACCCGCTAGGAAACCGTTGCCCCGAGTGAGGAAGCCCAACCTACACTCGGACCGTGGACAGGATTCAAACCCGTGCCCTTGGAGACCCTTCAGACCCCAAAAACATACATGGTTCCACTGTACAATTTCCATCCTGCTTCCCTTCACCTTTTCCTACCATCCTATCACACCTGACCTATCCTATCGCCAGCCTTCACCTTAACGTTTTACTCACTTCCCTACCATCCTAGCAAAACTGA
>NC_059289.1:13278425-13283425 GCF_017591435.1 Portunus trituberculatus | reverse complement strand
TCAAATCAAACTAATTAAGACTTCTAATTAAAGTTTGCTACATAAACCGATGCAGGTGAGTATGAGGACAGGTGCGTTGGAGGTGTGGTGGGTGGGGGTCGGTGTTGGGACAGTGGGAGGGTGGGTGGTGGTGGTGGGACAGGTGTAGTGTGCGGCAGGTGAGGAGAGGGTAGGTGGTGGTGGCGAAAATTACAGGTCATTACTTAGACAACAGGTAATTGGCCAAGTGTTATTAGTGAGGAAGATGAAGGAAAGTTTGGCTTGAACTTGTCTGTCATTATCTTGTGTTTCAATTTTTCAAAGGTAACAGATTTGCTTATCCTTGGTAGAACATACACAGACACACATACACACACACACTCTCTCTCTCTCTCACATACACGCACACACACATGCACACACGTTTAACAAATTTAGTATATACTCTAATATTTAAAGGAGTATTACGAGCCGGAATCAATTTTGTTAAAATGAAACCACGTAAAGAAAAGAAGCAAGCAGGTAAGCACACACACACACACACACACACACACACACACACACACACACACACACACACACACACACACACACACACACACATTTTTACTATAACTTTCCCGGTAAAGCAAGAACACTAATGTAGCCTCGAGGAGCCTCCACACAACGCGACTCGCACTCCAAAAATCATATGGACGAGAAAATTTGCCAAGGTGAGAGTGAAGAATTTTTTTGGTCACGAATATTAATTTCTTGTTAAAATCCGCAGTAAGAAAAGCCGCAACTTTCCACACCTGAAGTTTGGACGGGATGGAGGAAAGAGTAAAGGCGTGAAGGAAAAGGAAGAAGGAAAAAAAAGAAGAAAAGAAGGAGGAACAAGAGAAATAGGAAGTCATTACGAATATGCTGCATTAGGAAATGAGGCAAAAATGTAAAAGACAGCTCAAAACATACTATGAAAAGGTGAAAGAGAATAGAAAGAAAAGGAAGCGAAGTATGAGAGGAGATCAGAAAGCATTAGGAGCAAGTAAGGCAAGAAAACAGAGTAAGAAATAAAGTGAGTGAAGAAATGCGAATAATATAATGGCATTAGAAAGAGGAAGGAAATGAGATAACACAAGAAACCAGACAAAAAAAAATAAAAGCTAATGGATGTAATGAACTAGATAACGGAGCAAAAGAGGAAAATTGTAACATAATGAGTGAGAACATGGGATTAAAAAGAGAAAGAAAAAAAAAACAAGAAAGAAACAGACGACGTGATTAAGAAGAGAAAAATGATAGCGAAAACAGGGAATTATTAATAGGAACATCAGGAAATAAAGGAAGAAATAAGTGACAGACAATAATAAAGAGACAAGACTTGAGAAAACAAACAATATAACAACAGAGAATAAGAACAAAAAGAGATAAAAAAAAATATATAACACGGAAAAAAAATATAACAACAGGAAAAAAAATGTGAAAATCAAGAAATGGAGGAAAAAATAAGAGACAAAGACAACATTTTGGGAATAAATGAATAACAACAACAGAGAATAAGAACAAAAAGAGATCAAGAAAAATACAAAAGGAGTCGGTTAATGGAGAGAGAGAGAGAGAGAGAGAGAGAGAGAGAGAGAGAGAGAGAGAGAGAGAGAGAGAGAGAGAGAGAGAGAGAGAGAGAGAGAGAGAGAGAGAGAGAGAGAGACAGAACGTCATCATCTTTAAACTTACGAACCTGAACTCGCAAATAACGGACGCCATAATTTTCGACGTTAAACGACTTAATATTTTTCTTCCTTCTTCGCGGAACACACAACTAAAATCTGTACGAAAACTTAGGATTCCTTTCTTCCTTCTTCCTTTCCCCTTACGCGAGAAACAGGAAGACTAACGAGGAGGAGGAGGAGGAGGAGGAGGAGGAGGAGGAGGAGGAGGAGGAGGAGGAGGAGGAGGAGGAGGAGGAGGAAGAAAGTAGGTCTTTGTGTACACAGGTCTTCATTCTTTGTTTTCCATGATGCACTTAACCGGTATCTTGCATTCTCTCTCTCTCTCTCTCTCTCTCTCTCTCTCTCTCTCTCTCTCTCTCTCTCTCTCTCTCTCTGCATTGCCTTTCTCGAGACTACGTGCGTTTCCTTTCATAATCTCTCTCCCTTCTTCGATTTTTTACCACCACAAATTTTCAAACATAATAAATTCCCTTCCTTCAGCAGCAATTAGACGCGAGGACCGACGCACTAACGACTCAACACGCATGGGAATACATTTTGGCACGTCACACTAACAAACAAGTGAAAGAAAACCTAAATGAAAAATTATAACACCTACTTGACATTTTTATCGGTTCTCCTATCCTCTTTCTTCCTCCATTCCTCCCTCCTTCCTTCCTTTCCTTTGCCTCGGCCTTAGAATGAACCAGAAGCCAATTTTCTTTTCCAATACTGAGAGAAGATGCGAGGTGGTGGTGATGGTGGTGGTAAAGCGCTGCTGGCCACTCACTTCCGTGTCCATGTGTGTTTGTGTGTTGTGTGTGTGTGTGTGTGTGTGTGTGTGTGTGTGTGTGTGTGTGTGTGTGTGTGGCGCTGTCCCTTCTTTCCTACACTACGGTTTCCTCTCTTTTCCTTTCCCATCTCCTTCCTCTTGGCTATCGTTCTCTTCCCTTGCTGCTATTTCCACTTCTCCTTCCAGGGTCTTCTTCTCACTCCGTTTCCGTTTACTCTTCACTCCACGACTTCTTCCCTCCTTCCTCCTCTCCTCCGCTTGAATCCTTAGCTTTCATCTCTATTTCCCATTCCTTGCTATCATCACTACTATCACCTCTTCCTCTTCCTCCTGTCCTTCCTCTTTTTCACACCCTCAGTTCTCAATACGCCGCCTTCCTCGTGTTTTCGCCTCTTCAGTTTTTACTCAAGCCTGAATTACTGCGGCCATGGTCCTCCCTGCAGGCGTAAGAGGCCGTTCGCGTGACCCAGGCGCCGCGGGGTCATCGTCACTGCCTGCAAACATGGGAGCAAGAGAGTGCTAAGAGGCGTCAACTTCTCACTTATTGCCTCGAAGCCTCCTCCTTTCCCTCCCTTTCTCTCGCCTCTCGTATCCTCCCATGGCGTGTCTCTCTCCTCCTACCTACTTGTTCTCCTTTCCCTCCCTTTCCTCCAGCCTCTCTGCTCTCCCTTTCTCTCTCCCTCAGTCTCTCCAGGCCTCCTCTTCCTCTCCCTTTCTCTCTCATCTCCCACCTTTACCTCCCTTTCTCTCTCCTCACGCTTCCTTCTCTTGCTCTCTTCCGGTAGGCAATTCCAAGTCCCTCAGGAGCTGCTTCCTCTGGGCTCTGATTGCGAGGTGTTGTGGTGGACACGCGAGGCCGAGAGGAGGAGGTGGTGGTGGTGGTGGTGGTGTGCAGGAGAGGGAACGGAAGAGGGAGAGAGGGAAGGGGAGAGGGAGAGGGAGGAGAGAAAGAGAGAGGGAGTAGAAGTGGGGGGTGGTGCGATGGTCATTCAGAACAGGGGGAGCATTTTTTGGAGATTACATTCTTGGCTCTCTCTCTCTCTCTCTCTCTCTCTCTCTCTCTCTCTCTCTCTCTCTCTCTCTCTCTCTCTCTCTCTCTCTGGATTGTCCTTCCCCGTTCTCTCCTGCACTATATTATTTTCGATTATTTTTTCACCCTCAAAAGTTTCTATTTTCCTTCGCCTGTTTTCCTTCTCCTCCAACGTTCCATATTTTTGTTATTTTTATTACGCTTCATGATGTTCTTTCCAATATATTTCTCACGCGCATTTTTCGTGATTGACGTGACTCAATTTAGTTCCTACCTCCACCCACCCACACTCTCTCTCTCTCTCTCTCTCTCTCTCTCTCTCTCTCTCTCTCTCTCTCTCTCTCTCTCTCTCTCTCTCTCTCTCTCTCTCTCTCTGCCTTGTCTATGTGAACTAAACGAGACAATTTAATATGATGAACACGAAAATATTTTACTGTCAGGGAAAAAGCTCTTTGTTGTGTAATCGAATGAGTCTTTCATCTGCTGCGGGAGAGGGAAGAGTGAGTGAGTGAGACGTAGGGCAGGAGAGCAATGTGGAAGACAAAAAGTAAAGAAAGGGGGGAGAGACCTAGGATAAAAAAAAAATAGGAAAAAAAGAAGAGAATGTAAAAGGCATGTGGGCTAGGAAAGGATGAGTGAGAGAGACGATGGGATGGAGATAGAGAGAAGGAAAGAGCGGAAAAGCGGAAGGAAAAGTGTGAATTGAAAGGCAGAGTGAGAGGAGAAGGAGGGAGAGGTGAGGATGGGAGGGGGGTGGGAGGAATATGTGGGTAAAATAGAAGAGACAGAGAAAAGAGAGGGTTGGAGGTGATATGAAGCTGCAGCGGAAGATAAGAGAAACAAGGAGAATAGTGAAGGAAGAGAAAGAGTAAGTGCTACACAGAATAAAGAGATAACAGAATCAGCAAGGGAATGTTTCGATTAAGATTTGGGAACAGGAGCAAGGGGAAGAAGAAAAGGAAAAAAAACAAAAACAAATGAAATGAAGACGATGGCAGAAGGGGTGAGAATAAATGAGTGAGTGAATGAATGGAGAGAGAGAGAGAGAGAGAGAGAGAGAGAGAGAGAGAGAGAGAGAGAGAGAGAGAGAGAGAGAGAGAGAGAGAGAGAGAGAGAGAGAGAGAGAGAGAGAGAGAGAGAGAGAGAGAGAGAGAGAGAGAGAGAGAGAGAGGGGGGGAATACAAAAAAAATAGGAAGCAAAAATAAAAGAAATCAAGGAATCGGATGAGGGAGAGGGAGAAAGAATGAATGAACAGAGGGAGGGAAGGAAAGAGAACTGATTGGGGATATGGAGGAAACACGTTGTAAAGAGAACACAGAAAAGAGATGAATGCGAAAAAAAAGTTCAAGACCGCAGTTCCCTGAGGAAATCAGGGCTCAGTTTGAACCTTCGACCGAGGCCAAGATGAGAAGAAGCGTTTGTAGTGCTGGCGGTGATGGCAGTGGTGGCCGCGCTGGTAACACTGCTGGCCTGACCCTTGGCACTGCTGCGTTTGGCCAACTTAAG
>NC_059289.1:13255925-13275925 GCF_017591435.1 Portunus trituberculatus | reverse complement strand
ATGTTCCATCCCTTTGTGGGAATTAAACTATCTCTTCACTCCGAGTTCACTATTTCCAGTCGAAAGGTCGCAATTCACCTAACCTTGTGTGTGTGTGTGTGTGTGTGTGTGTGTGTGTGTGTGTGTGTGTGTGTGTGTGTGTGTGTGTGTGTGTGTGTGTGTGTGTGTGTGTGTGTGTGTGTGTGTGTATACTGTTTGGCCACGAGTCTAATCAAATTTCAGCATAACGCAATAACCAATGAAAACTTTGAAATATTTATATTTAAACACTTACACCAAACTAAATTACGAAATATTAATATGTACACAAGCATAGTCTCTCTCCCTCTCTCTCTCTCTCTCTCTCTCTCTCTCTCTCTCTCTCTCTCTCTCTCTCTCTCTCTCTCTCCATGTATCTATCTATCTATCTATCTATCTATCTAGCTATCTATCTTTTAACAAAAATACCAAAAATACCAAGGAAGTGCATACAACACAAATTCAACACAATATTTCTGTTCACTTCAATCTGACGTGCCCTAATTGGAGGGTTTAATAATGGCGATGGTCACGTGCTGGCCGGTTTCGGGAAGCGCATTCAGGCTAAAATTTGTGTAAGTTTTTAACAAGGATTCAAAATCAAAACAATATCATATTTATATTAGTCAATCGGTCTATTTGAGTGTGTGTGTGTGTGTGTGTGTGTGTGTGTGTGTGTGTGTGTGTGTGTGTGTGTGTGTGTGTGTGTGTGTGTGTGTGTGTGTGTGTGTGTGTGTGTGTGCATTATATATATATATATATATATATATATATATATATATATATATATATATATATATATATATATATATATATATATATATATATATATATATATATATATATATATATATATATATATATATATATATATATATATATATATATATATATATATATATATATATATATATATATATATATGAAATAAGTGGTAACAAAAATGCAGTGCAGCTCAACAATCCAAAGTAAACATGGTCGTGCCTCCGTTTTCTGAGATGAAGGAAAAGGTGGCCAGGTAAACTCATCACACCAACTCTGAAGAAAAGTAACTCTCTCTCTCCCCTGAGAAAAGTAAACAAGGACGCACAGAAAGGGTGAGGAGAGAGGCAAATGGAGGAGAGGTAGCAAGGCTGGAAGGAGTTAGAATATTGGAGAAAGGTGGAGAAAGAAATTTAGTAAAACACAAACACACACAAAATCAAGTTACAGGGATGAAGGACTCAGAATCAGCGGAGAGAATGAGAGAGGCTATGTGGAAGACAAATACATGCAAGAGGGAAAGCGGGAGAGAACACCGAAAAATGGAATGGAGTAGAAAGGAGTGAAGGAGGTTGAGGATGGCAGAACCCGAGATAAACACACCAGCTCTCTTGTGTGCCCGCCGTCAACACACATGAGGCTGATGTTTACAGCCTTGTGTGAGGAAACAAACACTCTCGCGTCTCCTAGTCTGGAAGTCAACAGCCACGAGGAGGAGCAAGAGGACGGGAAGAGGAGACGATGACCGCGGCAGGTAACTCAGCCAGATGTTTCAAAAGGGGAAGCAGACCACTAAGACCACGAAGAGAAACGAATAATCACCCCCAAAAAAGCTGATGAGTTAGCGTGCGCGTCACGGTAAAACAGCACGGCCTAGACATGTAATTAAGACTCGAGTGGCCAGCATGGAAAATTGTCATCAGGAACAGCGGTGAGGCGGAAACCAAATAGCATGTAAGCTCGTGTTGGAAAATGTATTAAACACCGAACAGAGAGGAAAAGAATAAAATAAATGCTACATGATAAAACAGGAACCAGAAAAAAACACTCCTAAAACCGAAAAAAGCGAAAACAATGAAAATATATACACTTTAAACCCTTTAAACTCCACCTTTCAGTGCACGTGGTGGAGGCTGCGGCTGGTGGTTGAGGGAAGGTGTCAGCTGTTGTAACGCTGGGGACACGAAGCCACACCGCTAAATTAAGAGAACGTGCAAGGTCCTGAGCTATCCGGTACTGACAACCAGGAAGCGAGCGACATAGCGGTAAGGTCAGACCATCACGGAACGCCTCGTATTTCCCTACTCCCCACCACTTCCTTCTCCCTCCCTCATCCTCTTCTTTTTCTCTCCCCACCTCTTGTTCCTTTCTCTCTTCCCTTCTCTTGTCTTCTCTCTCTCTCTCTCTCTCTCTCTCTCTCTCTCTCTCTCTCTCTCTCTCTCTCTCTCTTTCCTATCCTCTTTCTCTCTCTCTACCACTTGTTGTTCATTCTCTTCCCCTCCTCTTTTCTCTCCATACCACTTATTTCTTCCTCCCTCCCCATCCTTTTTCTCTCCCCAACACTTGTTTCTTCATCTTCTCTTTCCCTCCTATTTTTCTCTTCCCAACACTCCTTTCTTCTTATCTTTCCCCTCCTATTTTTCTCTTCCCACCACTTGTTTCTCTATCCCTCTCTCTCTCTCCGCTCCTCTTTTTCTCTCCCCACCACTTGGTCTTTTATTCCTCTCTTCCTCTACCACTTAACCTTTTCCTTCCCCCTCGTCTCACCTTTTCTCTCCACTACTTGCTCTTCCCCTCTCCCTTCCTACCACTTGCTGCAGCGCCCCTCCTTTCAAAACAACATCATCGTCTTTATCTCTCTCCAATCCACAACTTCATCCTCTTTCCCACTCCCTTGTCCCTCCCTGCCACTTGCATTCTTTCTCTTCCTCCTAACATTCGCTTCGGTCCCTCTCCGTTTTCGTCATCACTTGCTCCTCCTTTATTCCTTCTCCATCATATCCTCCACTTTCCCTCTCCCTTTTCACAACCAAATGCTCTTCTTACCCTCCCCCACCCTGCCCGTTCATCCATGCTGCCCCGGGTGCATCACTGAAGCATACTAACGGTGATCTCCATAAAGCACTGACCTCTCTCCTGGGCTCCTCGTTGACCCAATTTCCCAAAGGCTGTGCTGCTCTTCCGCTTGCCGGCTTGCACTACTAGCCGCGGTTGTGTGATCCTCATGATCCTGCTTGTGTGTGTGTGTGAGTGTGTGTGTGTGTGTGTGGGTGGGCGGGTGTTTGGCAGGAAAAGAAGCTTGTGTTGCTATTGTTATGCGTAATGGCTATTTGTGGTCAATAAACTAAACTGACCTGAACTATATACGAGCGCTCGGTTCGGATTACTAGAAGAGAAAACCAGATGTATCACTAGTTTAAAGGTTGTTGGTCCTCCAGTCCTACATGCTCTTCTTCTCTAATAAAAAGTATAAAAAAAAAAGACTCGGATTTCTGGAAGAGGAGAAAAAAGGCCAATAAAGTATCGCCGATCTTCCTGAGCGAGGAATATATGAAGAGCTTTTATCAGTAAGCTTGGCTCAGTGATATAAGCCGCGGCCTTACGAGTTTAAACTGTTCCCAAAGCAATAAATATCGTCGGGATGCCGTTATTTGTTACCGCCGTGCCAGTCAGCCATGTGTTTCTTGCTTAATCAATAACAACTGGCCTTTTCACCATCATTTATGCGTTTAATACCGGTAATCCTCATCTTAACTTATGTGATATATATAAATTCATATCCATGTAATCTGAACCTGTTTTTTTCATCCATTAAATATATGTTTTTCTTCGTCTTAACTTACACGCAATATATGCATTCATGTGTACGTAATCTGCTGCTGTTTATCCCCTTCAGCGCGGAGCTCAACGTGGCACTAAGATGTTTGCGTTCGCTTGAGATCATAAACAACGTGACAAGCGCAACTTATACTCACGGACGAGGCAGTAAATCCAGGAAGCCACGAGCGGCGGCCGCGATACCATCATGTAATTTACTCTCCGGCTGGAATTTCAAGCAAAAATCCTTATTTTCACACCACGGAAACAAATTATAAAACAGCATTCTCATTCATATGCAAAACTTTTGCGGATACACTGGATGCACTTGCATAAGAGAGTGATGAGTACAAACGCGTAGCAAATATCAAGGGAGAACAATGTTTGCCTTCATTTCCGTGTATTTCATTTATCTATTGAGTTCGTAATATTGCGTACATATACAAAAGCGAATTTCTCCGTACCTTCGCCCCACCTGCCTCTCGGAAAAACTCTGCCCCGTCAAGGCACTCCACAGCCCTCGCCGGAGGACTAGTTAAAAAAAACCTGATAAGTTTGTGGCGACGCGTCTGTGTGTCTTTAACTTTCCACGCCTTGAGTTACGGTTCTCCCTCCGCCCTCGGGGGATATTTCATGCAAGTTTCGTAAAAGATAATTCTCGTAAACTCCCAACAGGACATTTTCTGAGCAGAGCGAGCAATATTCTCACCTACTTTATGAGAGGGCGTGTATCAGAATGCTACGAGGGGGTTAACAGGGAGGCAGACTGACACAATCCCGTACTATACTACGTTAGCTGCCGCCGCCGTCTGCCTCTTACTCACAGCTTGACACAAACGGCCCTTCAGATACAAGCCAAGGACACACACCATTTTTTTGGGGGGGATGTTTATTTCACGCACGCACGAATGCACACACACACACACACACACACACACACACACACACACACACACACACACACACACACACACACACACACACACACACACACACACACACACTTTTTACATATCAACATATACAAGCAAGTATTTTTTTCGTACATCATAAAAAAGACTACTGATACAAAAAAGACTACTGATACAGGAAAAGACTACTGATACAAGAAAAAAAAAAGTCTGCAGTTTACCTCGCACAGGTTACACAGCCACATTGCCGCCCCTCAAAGCTACGAACAATGCTGGAAACTTTAGGTGATAATGAGAAAATAATGACATCATAAATCCGAGAGTTTAAGTGTGTTTGGCGAGGAAAGTTCACTTTGAGAGTAAGTGAAAAGAATCCAAAGAAATTTTATATATATATATATATATATATATATATATATATATATATATATATATATATATATATATATATATATATAAAACACACACACACACACACACACACACACACACACACACACACACACACACATTTTTTAATAGTAAAACATAATAAGAGTTGAATAAGGTCAAATCATATTTCTAGCATGTGAAATGAAATAAATCTGAGTAAATTAAACGAAAAATATAGATAATGAAGGAGGACGAAGTGGAGGAGGGCAATGAGTACGCCAAGAGGAAGATAATGATGGGAGGACTACTGGAAGGAGGAGGAGGAGGAGGAGGAGGAGGAGGAGGAGGAGGAGGAGGAGGAGGAGGAGGAGGAGGAGGAGGAGGAGGAGGAGAAAGAAGAAAGATGGAGAAAAGAATTTATGTTTCTTCAGGGAATAAGGGAAAGTGAAGAAATGAGAAAGAGCATAAAGAAAGACGAGCAGCAGGAGATGGGAAGAAACTCGTGATAAAGAAGGAAAGGAAGAACAAATTGTAGAACCAGAGAGAGAGAGAGAGAGAGAGAGAGAGAGAGAGAGAGAGAGAGACAACATGCACGTCTATTTTTTCCTTAACATTCTCAATCTTGTCCTTTCATCACACAAATTCCTCCCTGCATTCTTCCTTCCCTCCCTTATCCCTTCTTTTCCTTCCGGTATCTCCTCCTCCCTTCATTTACCTTCCTTGCCTTCCACTCTTATGCTTTCTTATTCCTTCATTATCTCTCTCTCTCTCTCTGTCTCTCTTCTCTTTTCTCCACTAATAATCATCGTCTCTTCAAACACACTTAGCTCTAACACTTTCACTTCCTCTCTCTCCTTTCTTTCCTTCCCATCTCTCTTCCTCTTTCATATTCCTTCGCTTCCTTCACTGTTATGCCTCCTTACTCCTTCATCCTCATCTCCTCATTCTCCGTAATAATCCTGGTCCCTTCAAATACACCTTGCTCTTCTCTTGCTTTCTCCGCCTCTCTCTGTCCCTCTCTTTCTCTCCCCCTCTGGCCCTCTTCCCATTACCTAACGAGGCTCCCTCTTCACCTGCCGCTCTCGCTGTCTCCTATTAACACTAGGAGGCATTGAAGGGCCACTGTAGCGTGAGGAAGTAATCTCTCTCTCTCTCTCTCTCTCTCTCTCTCTCTCTCTCTCTCTCTCTCTCTCTCTCTCTCTCATTCTTTTCTGAAGTGAAAAATATAAAGCTGCTGTGTGTGTGTGTGTGTGTGTGTGTGTGTGTGTGTGTGTGTGTGTGTGTGTGTGTGTGTGTGTGTGTGTGTGTGTGTGTGTGTGTGTGTGTGTGTGTGTGTGTGTGTGTGTGTGTGAGAGAGAGAGAGAGAGAGAGAGAGAGAGAGAGAGAGAGAGAGAGAGAGAGACAGACGAGCACGCGGGATATCTCTCTCTCTCTCTCTCTCTCTCTCTCTCTCTCTCTCTCTCTCACACACACACACACACACACACACACACACACGTCCTCGAAAATATTATATTTCTCACCTGAAGCAAAAACAAAAGAAAATAAGTGAGGCGTTGCTAGGGTAATCTTGAGGCTACTGCTCTTTCCTCCTCCTCCTCCTCTCCTCCTCCTCCTCCTCCTCCTCCTCCTTATCTGGGTACCACACTATTCACTCCTTTCTCCAGCGCCCACGTGAGCCCTTTTCTCTTCCTCCTTTCCGACTTGGTACTATTTTGAACATTCTTTCTTCATTCACCTCGTTTTCTTGTCTCTTTTCCCCTTCATCCTCTCGTTACTCGCAACTCTTTATGTCCTCTTTATCATATCCTTGTCTTCCTGGCAGTCATTCGTCATTTGTTACCTGTAGTCTATTCTTGGTCTCTCTGTCTGTCTGTCTATTTCTCTCTCTCTCTCTCTCTCTCTCTCTCTCTCTCTCTCTCTCTCTCTCTCTCTCTCTCTCTCTCTCTCTCTTTATCTATTTATTTATCTATCTATCTATCTATCTATCTATCTCTCGAGCTCCTGAATAGACTCTCCTCTACATTATTAGTCATCTGCGATCTATATTCCTCAGTGAAACACAGACGACGTGCGGCAAACTATTCTAAACTTACTTAAACTTGTGCACAAAGTTTGTCATCCAAAGAAAATAGGGAACTTGTGGAACTGCAGTTGTTAATTTATCCTTCCCTTCCGGCAGCGTAGGTTATGGACAGTCCCCATTATTTATAGGATATTTGCAGGCGTTCAGAGACTCAATTATGCGACTGCTCCACAACGCCAGTGTCTGTAGAGCTTTACGCGAGTTGAATTTCACACATATTATATTCGATGCACCTTGTCATGTTATTTACTGGCCGTCTCTGGAGTCAAGTAGTGCTGATGGTTGTATTTGCACTTTTGATACAATATTAAACACTTTCATTTGTCCTTGTATGTAGATAAAAGTATGCAATAATTTCTCGATTTTTTAGTTATTTCTTGTTAGCGTAATTACGGTACTCTCAGTAATTAGGTATAATCATATGAGCTGCCCTGAGAAGACAAGGCGTTAAATAATAATAATCTCTATGTTGTAATACACTATTTCACTTCGGGAAAAGAACGGTATTGTACGTGCTTACTGTCAAACGGCTAAAATTTCTTGTGATGTATTTTATATTGAATTTTATCTATAAATACTATCTTTGCTGCATCTCCCACTGTGATTGAAAATGATATATATACCATATTCAACGAGTGTGTATATTGGTATTTCAAATTTCTCTGTGTTTTACAGAATGAATACGTGAATATTTCGATATGTAACTGTATTGGTTTATTCACGTATTTTCCATACACACACACACACACACACACACACACACACACACACACACACACACACACACACACACACACACACACACACACACACAGCTTCAGATAATCATATATGACCTTTTCCCTGACATTAATCTCAAATACAACTCCCTACGAAAAATAAATGTAATTCATAATGGTTAAATTAATGTTACGCATTACTCCTGGCGAAGAAAATTAATCTTGCCTCGTGCAGTCCCTTTGCCCTTAACCTTTAATGACACCTTATGCTCACCTGTTACCTTTGTACACCGGCATCTGTCTCAGCGTCACGTATCCTCACCCCTTTAACTTAACTAAATCTCTCTCACCTGTACTATCCACCTTCCCTCTGGCACTGTCTCACGCTGACACCTGGATGCAACACCTCAACAAACACACACACACACACACACACACACACACACACACACACACACACACACACACACACACACACACAAACACACACACACACTCCTCGCCCTCCCTCCCCCACCTGTCTTCACCTTCCTACACCCTTTCAGCTCGTTCCTCTCCCACCCCCTCTCAACTCCTGTTCCCTCCATCACTGCTCCCTAGCGCTCACCTCTCCAGCCTCCCACACCTGCATTGATTTTGAAGCACTCTTTAAGGGGGTGGGAGGGAGGGGACCAAGAGGCGCCTGTATGCCTGTGTGATTCTGAAAGCAAAGTGCTCCACAGACCCCTCAACCCCAGCACATTGATTCCACACACACACCCACACACACACACACACACACACACACACACACACACACACACACACACACACACACACACACACACACACACACACACACACACACACACACACACACAGAGCACTACACACACACAACCGCCCTTTCCATTCGAGCGCCTCCATACAACCGCCCTCCATAGCGCCTCCATTCCTCCACACACACACACACACACACACACACACACACACACACACACACACACACACACACACACACACGATGCCACAAAAGACCGCCTACTATGCACTCCTGGAAATGGTAACCCGCCTCCGTCTCTCCTATGCAACTCTTACTTCTCATATGAAAATGCCCACAACTCGTTACTAAGATGAATGCGGCTTGAATGGCGGGAGGAAAAATTCAGGATAAGCGGGGAAGGGAGGGAAAAAATAAATAAAAAGGGAAAAAAAATAGTATAAACAAAATTAAAGACTGAGAGAGAGAGAGAGAGAGAGAGAGAGAGAGAGAGAGAGAGAGAGAGAGAGAGAGAGAGAGAGAGAGAGAGAGAGAGAGAGAGAGAGAGAGAGAGAGAGAGAGAGAGAGAGAGAGAGAGAGAGAGAGAGAGAGAGAGAGAGAGAGAGAGAGAGAGAGAGAGAGAGAGAGAGAGAGAGAGAAAGGAAAAATTAAATGGGTTTTTAAATGAAAGAATTAAAATAAACAGCTTGGCATGCCGGACTGCGGGGAAAGAATTGAGGAAAAAAATATCAAAATGTATAACTACAAATGAGGATGTGTGTGTGTGTGTGTGTGTGTGTGTGTGTGTGTGTGTGTGTGTGTGTGTGTGTGTGTGTGTGTGTGTGTGTGTGTGTGTGTGTGTGTATGAACGTGTGTGCTTGCCTGCTCCCGCGTTAAGCTCCCCTCCCTTGAACCGCAATATGTCATGAGGAATCGTGATGGAGGGGAATGGGATGGCTGGCACGTGCTGGGAGGGAGCCAAAGAGGAAGAGGAAGAGGAAGAAGATGGGGATGAGGAAGGGGAACAGTAGGCATGGGGAGGGGAAGGAAGGGAAGATAAAGACATGACTGAGACACGAACGGGAGGAAATGAGGCGTTTGGAGCAGTAAGGAGGGAGGGAAGAGGGGGTGTAATTAAAACTGATTACCGCAAATATTAATGACCTTTGTGTGGGACATTAGCAACACTGGCTGTGCGTGTGGCGGCGGCGGCGGCGGCGGCGGTGGTGGCGGTGGGTGGTGGTGGTGGTGGTGGTGGTGGTGGTGGTGGTGGTGGTGGTGGTGGTGGTGGTGGTGGTGGTGGTGGCGGAGGCGATGATAGTGATGGTGGTGGTGATGATCCTCGGGGATAGCTTATCTGATGAGACACGCTGCTCTCGCCATCTGCATGAAAGTTAGTCAGCCTCCGTGAAGCTCTGAGTGGTGGTGGTGGTAGTGGTGGTGGTGGTAACGGTGGCAGTAGAAATGAATGGTGGTGGTGGTGGTGGTGGTGGTGGTGGTGGTGGTGGTGGTGGTGGTGGTGGTGGTAACGTTGGTAGAGATAGTGCTGGTGTGGTGGTGATGATAATAGTAGTAATGGTGGTGGTGGTGGTGGTTGTCGTGGTGGTGGTGGTGGTGGTCGTCGTGGTGGTGGTGATGATGGTGGTGGTGGTGGTGGTGGTGGTGGTGGTGGTGGTGATATGGTGGTGGAGGTGGTGGTGGTGGTGATGACCCGCAAACCTTTACTCCGCCGCCGTGATGAAGAACCCGGCGTGTTTGTTCCCGGCGGGATAAATAGCTCGGTGTGTTTATTCGGTAAACAAGAAATAACTCAGGCCAGTTTACCTGCATGCGCGCTATACTCCTCTTTTTCCCCCCTGCGCAAGATTGATAATGTGGATAATATTTGCCTTTTTCCTGCTCGTGGGGAAGACGGATAGCACGAACGTAGGCTGAATAAACGTGCTTCGCCTCGCCAAGTAACTAACGTGACTGATTTACAGGGCGCGAAAAAAACAAGGGAAAAGAGCAAAAAAGGAATATTGACCATCTACCGCGTTGCCTTCACTGAGGGAGCAGAGAGGGTGGCCGCGCCTCCCAGTGCGGCGATCGACAGGGCGGAAAAATGGTACATAATCACAGGGAGAGTTACTGCTGCCCTGTGTGTGTGTGTGTGTGTGTGTGTGTGTGTGTGTGTGTGTGTGTGTGTGTGTGTGTGTGTGTGTGTGTGTGTGTGTCAAGCCAAGGGCAAGGAAAAATTTAAAAAAAGGCCCACTTGAGTGCTGGTTCCCTAAAAGAAACGTAAAGAGTTGGCCAAAATTAAGGAATGAATGTCTTGATACCTCCCTCATAATAGAAGTCAAGTCGTAGGAAGACGGAAATACAGAACCAGGTAGGGAGTTCCAGTTTGTGTGTGTGTGTGTTTCATTGTTTGATCTGCTGCAGTCTCTGACGAGACAGCCAGACGTTACCCTACGGAACGAGCTCAGAGCTCATTATTTCCGATCTTTGGATAGGCCTGAGACCAGGCACACACCACACACCGGGACAACAAGGTCACAACTCCTCGATTTACATCCCGTACCTACTCACTGCTAGGTGAACAGGGGCTACACGTGAAAGGAGACACACCCAAATATCTCCACCCGGCCGGGGAGTCGAACCCCGGTCCTCTGGCTTGTGAAGCCAGCGCTCTAACCACTGAGCTACCAGGTGTGTGTGTGTGTGTGTGTGTGTGTGTGTGTGTGTGTGTGTGTGTGTGTGTGTGTGTGTGTGTGTGTGTGTGTGTAATTCACCTCGGTCGCCTGATGGTCACCCAGCCAGTCTTCCCCATTACGGAGCGAGCTCAGAGCTCATAGACCGATCTTCGGGTAGGACTGAGACCACATCACACACAACACACACCGGGAGAGCGAGGCCACAACCCCTCGAGTTACATCCCGTACCTATTTACTGCTAGGTGAACAGAGGCAACACATTAAGAGGCTTGCCCATTTGCCTCGCCGCTTGTGTGTGTGTGTGTGTGTGTGTGTGTGTGTGTGTGTGTGTGTGTGTGTGTGTGTGTGTGTGTGTGTGTGTGTGTGTGTGTGTGTGTGTGTGTGTGTGTGTGTGTGTGTGTGTGTGTGTGTGTGTGTGTGAAGGCATCTAAAAGCCTTTTTTCCCTCCTGTGGATGGCGTGATGGAGAATTGTGAGCCCTAAACTCTGAAACTTTTCTACTGCAGTACCCTCACTCAGCGGCCTCCCTTCTCCCCTCCTTGTCCTCCTCATTCCCCTATTCCCACACAAATCCTTCGGCTCATTCATTTCAGGACTTACTCATCCATAACCTCCTTCTACCAGCCACTCAGCATTCCTCCCTAACGTTTCTATGTAAATTCCATCCACTAACGTTGCTCTATGAAAATTTCTCTCAAAATAATAACCTTCAAGAGAAACTTCCCACATTAACTTAACCTAACCTAATTTATTATGAGGAAAATTTCTGTCTTGGCAAAATGTTAGTCAAGTATTGATTAATGTAACTCCTTTGACTCTGGGACACATTTTTTACTTTCAGATTTGTGTACGATTAGACCATTTTATTGACATTAGGAAGGGTTTATGTAGGTCAGAAGATTAATGGCCAAAGTCTTCACTATTCTAACCCCCACACGAGTTTCTGAAGCTGTATAAAATCACCAAATAGTAAGCAGAATGTATAAGAAAACGCGTCATGGTACTGAAGGGGTTAAAAAAAAGAAACGCGCCACAACATTACGGTCATATGGCGCCGCTGCAAAATATTCAAAGGAGCGAAAATAATAACAAAACTGTGGTAGAGAAATAAACTAAATTCACCTCAGGAAACTTACGGCAAACGCTCCCTCTGCGCCTGCACCTCCCACCTCGACCATCACCTTTGATTTGCAGCAGCACACACACGCCACACAGAGCAATTCACAGCTGCCCGTCACTGAATGTCAACACCGAGAGCGATTGGTCAGCCGACGGTCACTCTATGTGCTAAGGGAAGACAAACAAATCCCTTCTGAGTCCCGCGTATCAAAGGCAACCCCGTCTTGGTGTCTTTTCTTGCCTTTTGTGTTGGTCTCTTGTTGACTCGTGTTTGGGAGAGGAAAGAACTTGTAAACGAAAAGGGGAAGACAGGAAAAATGAAGAAAATTTTAAGTGAAACAGAGAAAATAAAAAAAGTATCCCGTGGGTATCATGAGAGTCTCTGGAGCCTCGTTAAGGTCTCATAACTCGCCCACCACCAAGGATGTCTCCGTAATCTCTGGGGAGAGACTTTTAGCCGTGAATCTTGCTTGGGAATTTTATATTGGAATCCGATGGCATAGGAGTTTGTTATGGTACAGATGGAGGAGGAATACAAAGGAGGAGGAGGAGGAGGAGGAGGAGGAGGAGGAGGAGGAGGAGGAGGAGGAGGAGGAGGAGGAGGAGGACAACGACGACGAAAAGGACGAGAATAGAGAAGGTGAAGACGAGGGCAATGATAATGACGACGAATACAACGACCACCACCACCATCACCACTACCAACGCCATCACCACCACCATCAACATCACCACCACCACCACCACCACCACCACCACCACCACCACCACCACTGCCGCCGCCACGACGAAGACGCCGATGACGAAAACAAGGATATGGAGAGTTAAGAAAATTGTGACAAAAACAATAACAGGGGAGGAGGAGGAGGAGGAGGAGGAGGAGGAGGAGGAGGAGGAGGAGGAGGAGGAGGAGGAGGAGGAGGAGGAGGAGGAGGAGGAGGAGGAGAAAGGAAGGAAAGAAGGAAAAGGAAACAGAAACAGAAAAAAAAAGAAAAAGAAAAAGAAAAAAAAAAAAGAAAAGGAAAAGGAAAAAGAAAAGGAAAAGAGAAGGAGGAGAAGGAGGAGGAGGAAAAGGAGGAGGAGAAGCATGAGGACAGAAAAAAAGGAGGAGGAGGAGGATAAGTAAGAGGAGGGTATCATTATCATCATTAAAACCACCACCACCACCACCACAACAACAACAACAACAACAACAACAATGACAAGGAAAACAAAGAGATGAGATGAGAAAAGAAGACCTAAAGACAAAGGGGAAAAGAGGGACGGGATAAGGGGAAAGATGAAGCAGGAGGAGGAAGAAGGGAGGGAAGGAGGAGGAGGAGGAGGAGGAGGAGGAAGGGATTGAGAGCAGCAGAGCAGGGACAGGAGAAGTTAAGAAGGTAGAGGAGAGGAGGAGACAGGACTGGGGAGAAGATAAGGCTTTTGGGGGGACACAGTAGAGGGGAAGAGGGAGGGGAGAAAGATATAAAGTATGTGTTTTGTGGAAAGATCCAAGAAAAGAAGCTTGAGGGGGAGAAGATGAGATGATAAAGGAAAGGGGAGAGAGGGAGAAGGGGGAGAGAAGGGGGAAGGATGGAGAGAAACAGAGGCGAGGGGAAGGGATGGGGGAGAGGAAGGGTGGAGAGAGAAGCGGCGAAAAAGCAAGGACGAGAGGAAGAGAGGGGAAAAAGAGGGAACAGTGCGCGCCAACAAAAGCCTTACGACGCGGAGAGACAAAAACACGAAAAAACAAAGAAAGAAAAAAATTACATAGGAAAAAGAATAATGTAAAAAGTTAAACCAAAAGAGAGAAAAAAAATTATAGACACTCAAAGCCATGAAAAAAAAACTGTATAATAAAAGAGAGAGAGAGAGAGAGAGAGAGAGAGAGAGAGAGAGAGAGAGAGAGAGAGAGAGAGAGAGAGAGAGAGAGAGAGAATGAAGGGAAGATTGGTGAGATGGAGGCATTGAAGGAAAGCATTTTAAAGGTCAAGTCTCTCTCACTCTCACTCACTCTCTCTCTCTCTCTCTCTCCAACACACACAGACTGCCCTCTGCCCCACTCCCCCCCCAAGCACACGTATATATAAGAGCCGCATCCGTGGGCATAAAGAACATCATTGGTGCATAAAAGCTTCTCCCCAAAAGCCTTGATTCACTATCCACAACGACAAAAGCCAAATACTTTACGTCCAACGAGAGGGTAAACACGTATTTCACACCCACAGACCACCTTACCTCTCCCTCTCCCTCTCCCTCTCTCCCTCTCCATCTCTTTCCGTCTCTCCCTCCTTTCCTTCATGACTCACTCACTCCCTCCCTGCCTCTCTCTCTCTCTCTCTCTCTCTCTCTCTCTCTCTCTCTCTCTCTCTCTCTCTCTCTCTCTCTCTCTCTCTCTCTCACTCCTTCCCCTTTCATGGTTCTCTTACAGTCTTTCTCAGTCTCATTATCAGTCAGTTTTGTATCTCTCTCTCTCTCTCTCTCTCTCTCTCTCTCTCTCTCTCTCTCTCTCTCTCTCTCTCTCTCTCTCTCTCACATCGTTTCTTCCATTTGAGTACTTCATTTCTCCCTCTGGCACCACCACCACCACCACCACCACCACCACCACCACCTCCTCCTCCTCCTCCTCCTCCTCCTCCTCCTCCTCCTCCTCCTCCTCCTCCTCCTCCTCCTCTCTCTCCTCCTCCTCCTCCTTCCTCCTCCTCCTCCCATTTCACTACTTCATTTCTCCCTGTGGCTAGTCTCCTGTCCCCCCTCCCCTCTCTCTCTCTCTCTCTCTCTCTCTCTCTCTCTCTCTCTCTCTCTCTCTCTCTCTCTCTCTCTCTCTCTCACCCTCTGGCTACTCTTCTTCATCTCTTCTCTCTTTTCCTCAGGCTGCTCCACACCCTTATTCTCCTCCCCCCTCTCTCTCTCACTCTCTTTCTCTCAAGTTACTACTACAACTGTTTCTTCTTGCTCCTCCTCCTCCTCCTCTTCTTCTTCTCCTTCTTCCAGTTATTCTCGTTCACCCACCCTTCCTCCTCCAGGGTAATATTTCTCTCGCCAACCCTCTCCCTCCCTCTCCCTTCCTCTGACTGCTACTCTCCCCTATAACTGCCTCCATATGTTCCTCCTCTACGGCTATTTTCTCCCTCTCCGATGATTATTCGATCCCTCCCTTCCAGCGTCCCTCATTCTCGTTTGCTAATTCCTGCCTCATGTTATTTTTCCTCGCTTTCTTTTGTCCCTCTTCCCGTTTGCCTGTCTGCTTGTCTATCTGTCTGTTCTCTTTACCTCTTCTCTCTCTCTCTGGAAGTAATCATGAGACGGTATCCAGTTTTCCTAAGGCCACACCTGAAGTACAGTTCTGGTCAGCTAAGTGTATTATGGATCAAAGTGTACTGGAAAGAGTTCAGAGAGCATTAAAACAAATCCTTCCACTATGAAACTTATCCTATTACGAAAAATTAGAGCGGTAGACTTGTTCTCTCTCAGTTACCGGAGAACAAGTGGGGATGCAACTGAAGCTTTTAAAATAACAAATGGATTTCATAAAGTTAGTGGTGAAGGATGATTCCCTCCCCACAAAATAATCACATAACAATCACGTGTAAGTAACGGTATGAAATTAAACTTATTCTGTAACACAAATAGAACCAAAGCATCTTTATCTCTTCAGTACCATGACGCGTTTCCATAATCATTCTTTTTTTACTATCTGGTGGTTTTATACAGCTTCAGAAACTTATGTGACGGATTAAAATAGTGAAGACTGTAGCCATTAATCTTCTGACCTCTATTGACCCTTCCTAATGTAAATGAAATGGTCTAATTGTACATAAATTTCAAAGTAAAAAATGTGTCCCATAATTGAAGGGGTTAATATGAGAACTAAGCTGTACAGGAACAAATTACAAAGTTGCTAACACGAAGACTGGAAAGACTTTAAAATCCAAATATTATAGAAAAACGGCTGTATTAATTTGGTCTTCCTTCTACTAGTCTTTTTTTTTTTATTGCTTTATCAGACACTAGGCGAGGCGAAACATTAGTGTCAGTAGTAATTGTAGAATAATCGTCTTTTCTTTAATTTTTATATATAATTTTCATAAACACATTTCTTACGAGGTACATTAGTGATCTCTTCGACTGTTTTAGAGAGGTGGGTGGGGAGAGAGTCTTGTATCTATCTATTCGCTTTTCCACACGCATTTCCCCTGTAGTAGTAAATATATAAATAAATACCCTCATTATAAACCAATAAGTTCCTCTCACCCTCTCCTCTCTCTCTCTCTCTCTCTCTCCTCCTTCTCCTCCTTCTTCTCCTTCTCTCTCTCTCTCTCTCTCTCTCTCTCTCTCTCTCTCTCTCTCTCTCTCTCTCTCTCTCTCTCTCTCTCTCTCTCTCTCTCTCTCTCTCTCTCTCTCTCTCGTACATAATACATAAACAACCTGATGACCTTAATAATAAAATCAGTTACAGAAACGAAAGAGAAAGAGCAACATACAATAGCCCTACCTTTCATAATTCACCAGATGTCAATGTCAGAAGCCAGCCAATGAGCAGCTACAAAACACAATTAATCACTAGAACACTGGCCACCTCATATTTACATTGGGGTGTGGGGTGTAACAATGAGTGGATTGGCTATCACTCGTATTTAATCTAACCAATCTGACTTGACCTTGCGAGAGAGAGAGAGAGAGAGAGAGAGAGAGAGAGAGAGAGAGAGAGAGAGAGAGAGAGAGAGAGAGAGAGAGAGAGAGAGAGAGAGAGAGAGAGAGAGAGAGAGAGAGAGAGAGAGAGAGAGAGAGAGAGAGAGAGAGAGAGAGAGAGAGAGAGAGCAGTGTGGTTTTATAATGTGCTCCTAACGTGCCCCATTCTAATATAATGGAGACACATGAACAGCAAAACGGACACTCGAACAAGCTAATTCAAAACACAGACTTGGAGAACGACACATCAAAAACATCTCTAAAATCTTTAAATATTTATGTTTTGATACAGATGAGGTGACTTTCCCATAACCTCAATAAAAAGAAATACGCCAAACACTTTCTCATAACATTGTATTTTTTTTATATATATATATATGTAGGGAAGAGGACCAGCCAAGGGCAAAAAAAAAAAAAAAAAAAGAAAAGATTAAAGAAAATGCCCACTTGAGTGTTGGCTCTCTAAAAAGTGGAAAAGCGTCAGTCAAAATTAGGGAGCAAATGCCTCGATACCTCCCTCTTAAAAGAAAACGTCGTATAGTCATTCATAGTGGAACTTAGGAGGGAAAGAAAAATGGGAACTGAAACCAAATCAAGATAACATAACTTCTGAAAATAAAAACGATGGAATTTCTTAACTGCCAAAAAAACGCCATATACTCGTTCTCTTAACACTGTGTAGGTAAAAATAAATGGAACTCACGGAGGAAAGAATAAAAAGAATCAGAACAAAATGAAAGGAAAAACTAACTATGAAATCTTTAAACATCCCTTTCTATTGGAGGAGAAAAAAGCGAATCAACTTTCTACGACTCAAAAAAATAAATCAATACTCATTTTCATAATGTTGAATAGCTACAAATATGTGTTTCTTACAAAGGAAAGTCTGAAGGGACAAGAACAAAGTAAAGGTAACACCGTGAAAAGTGAGATAAGAGGCTTGTGGTTCGCCAGGTGGGGAGGAGTGTGGGTAGGCGCTACAGGTGAGATAAAGCCTTCAGGGAACAACAGTTGGGGAGGACTTGGTGAGGAACAGGTAGGGAAAAAGTTCGAGGTGCGTGGGCAGAGAAGGGTTGGAGGAAAATATGGTGAGAAGAGCTTTGGAGATGCGACAGGAGGAGGAAGAATTAAAGCGCGGTAAGTTAGAGACAAAGGAAAGGCAGATACAATTGAGGAACGAGAGGTAGAAAGAGCAGGGAAACATGAGAACGCCAGGTATTGAAGACTGAAGGAAGGGTGGATTGTTTTATGAAGTTCAGGATAGAGACAAGGGAACGGCTATTAAGATTTGAGGAACAGGAGGTAGAAAGAGCAGGAAAACATGAGGACGACAGGTAGAAGACACTTAAAGGAATAGCAGATAGGAGGACTTCAGAACGCCAGGTATTCTAAACTAAAGATACCGGGGATTATTTTGTGAAGTTCAGGATAGAGACAAGGAAACGGCTATTAAGATTTAAGGAATATGAGGTAGAAAGAGGAGGGAAACTTAAGAATGCCAGGAAGAGAGCACTTAAAGAATGGTAGGTAGGGAGATTTCAGAACGCTAGGTATTGGAGAATGAATAAATTGCGGATTGTTGTAAGTTCTGAATATGGTTAGGGGAAAAATATATAAACTTAAGCTAAGGACTGTTAGCAATGTGTAAGATTCTACGTAGTCTTGTGGGTTCGTAATTCTCTTCACCTTCATCACAATCATTGCACAAATTCTTTACCTTCATTGCAATCAAGCAACACACTCACCTTCACCTTCTCTTCCGTTAAAACATAACAAAACCTTGACTTTTCATAACTTTCATTCAAATTAGAACATACCAATACCTGCCTTTCAACTCTGTTAATCAAAACATACAGCCACTTTCATCTGGTCATCTTCTCAATCACAAAATAACCACCTTCACCTTCTCTCCATCCTATCGCAATCAGAGCACAGTCATCTTCACCTCCACTTCTTCCTCACCACCGTTAGAACACAGCCATATTCATTTCACTTCAATCAAAACACAACCATCTTCACCTTCCTTTCATTTTCACCATCAATAGAAAACAGCCATCTTCATTTTCTCTTCACCTTCACCTCCATCAGAACACAACCACCTTTTCCTTATCACTTTCATTCCTCAATTCATTCTAACGAGTACACAAAGTCGTCTTCATCTTCACTCCACATTCATATCAGTCAGAGTAGCTTCGTCAAAGTAACTTCATCTCTGATTTGAATATATGTTTTATTTTTCTTTTATTCTTTTGTAGAGAGTGGCAATTTAGCAGCATTTCTTTCTTTTTCTTTTTTTTATCATTTTTGTCACCTTCGCCGGCCTTCCTTATACGTAGGAAAAGAGCAATAAGAAAAGTAAAGTCTTATTCGTAAGGACCATATTGCTCAAGCAGTGAGAGATGTGTATAATGCTATTCTCACCTTTGACAGTAGCCTTAACCACAGCCCAGGTGGGTCGCGTGGGGCGTGTGTCCCGTCAACTGTCTGGGGCGAGTGTGTCCCGTCAACTGTCTTGGTCCCGTAATTTTTACACCACGTGTACATGACAACTCGGATTTCAAATTCGAGCACTGACCAAAACAATTAAGCCTACAACATTAAACTGCACAGCTGTCAGAAAATGCGTGGAAACAACATTAATCCATTCCGAATCCTTCATTCAGAAACAGAAAAAGAGCAGTCAACCGTGAAATGTGTGGAATGTAACAATTACCAGGAAACTCTATTTTTTTTTTTCCAATCAGAGCAACGAGGCAGGCAATAAACCTAATGGGATGTTCCGATTTATCATTAAATGTTACTTTTCCTCATTAAAACTCTCAATGACAAAACATCCATCACCTCATAAAAGTAAGGCTGTCATTACATTACGCGCAACACACACACACACACACACACACACACACACACACACACACACACACACACACACACACACACACACACACACACACACACACACACACAGCGTAACCATTCTCAAAATTTCAATGTCTCGTAAAATTACTTCCCGTCGTCTTGGTGATTAACGATATTGTAAAGTCATATATTAGCCAAAAAAAAGTCGAAGGGAATTTTCCGAAAGGCATAA
>NC_059289.1:13235925-13250925 GCF_017591435.1 Portunus trituberculatus | reverse complement strand
ATTGGCATCATCAGTGTAGAAATGGTTAAGTCAAGAAGTTTGGTTTAGAAGAACATTAATGAATAAAAGGAAGAGAATGGGTGACAGTATGGAATCCTGAAGAACATCACTGTTAATACATCTAGGAGAACAGTGGCCGCCTACCTCAGCAGCAAAACAACGGTCGGAGAGGATGGTGCTTTTGAATTCCATTTTTTTATGTAATTTTCTGTAATCCCGCAGGAAAGACTGATTGATAGCCAGATGCCAAGTCGTATTTTTACGTATTCAGGGAGGAGCATCGGGACGCTTCCACAATCTCTCAACAAACGGTAGTTATTTTCCGGAAGTTCGTTGTATATTTTTTCCATCCTTTTAATCTTCTTTTGTTTTGTTTTGTTTTTCTTTACGGTGGTATGATGATATTCATTTACGTATAATCATTCAATTAGTTTTAGCTTTGTTTCCTGAGACTCGACTATTTTAGCTTAAAACTCGATATTCTTTAATAACAAAAAATACATCGCAACAAAATCACATTAATGGCTAATTATTTTAAAGTTTTACGATAATACCTATGTGAATAGACTTCCTGTCGTAAATACTGCATTTTGTCAATTTCTTATTTACCTATTTCACTTGATTTTTCAGTAAATACATTCAATATTTTCATGAATGCAATGCTTTCCTTAAGTAGTGTGTTTTGCATAATGTCTCGCCATATTTCTTCGCCTTCACCTGATTCCATAACAACCTGAAGTTTGAAAGTCACTCCGTATCTCTCAGATATATTGAAATTTATGCGAACGTGTTGCATTTTGAGTAAGAGGCTGTTATGATTTTATCTCCAGATATAAAAGCTTTTATCGTCTCTATAAAACTGCATTTTCGTTTTTGCATCATGCAATTTTTACACTGTTTACTGGAGAACCGATGATAAATACTAGGACATGAACAAAATATGATGGGGAAGTGACAAACTGAATCTCTCTCTCTCTCTCTCTCTCTCTCTCTCTCTCTCTCTCTCTCTCTCTCTCTCTCTCTCTCTCTCTCTACTTTAGTACAGACTTTACCCAACCCTCAACTGACAGGTTACTAAATACAATAAAACGGACAACGACTGGAAATGTAGCAACAAAACAGACAGACTGGCAGGATGCTACTGTAGAATGGATTTAGGTCGTCACATTCCATCCAATCATCCTCCGACTAGTGCGAAGAGAAACAAGTACACGTTATTCTCTATCGTGTCTACTTCTATCACACTATCGTCTATTCTCTATCGTGTCTACTTCCATCATTATTATCATCTATTCTCTATCGTGTCTATTTCAATCATCTATTCTCTATCGCGTCTATTTCTTTCATTACTATCATCTCGTTCACCAAAGAGAGGAACAATGAGAAAGACTGACAAAGCATAAAAACAAAGAACTATCACCACCTTGGCATTCTGTGTTAAAATGTAAATCACAGAAAGGCAAAAAAACACTAAAAAAGAAATCATGTACGCAACACGATTAGTAAATATGAATAAATGAATAAATAACTTGACACTCATGAATATAAACTTAATATTGTTGCACATAAAGAACATACACAAAATATTTAAAAAAAAGAATAAATGAAATGAAGATAAGCATAACAACATTAGTACTCATGAGAAGAGAACCCGGCGGCAAATAAGATCGTCATGGTACGGAATGGTGCGGCGCGTCATACACTTCTCATATCAGGGAATAAATTAAATACCAAGACGAGAAATTATTTACGCTTTTGAAGTCACGTCGTCGTTTTTAATCAAGGTAATTGACGTAATGGGAAGGTAATTTGTCTCTTCAAGGGGAAAAGTGAGAACGTACACGATGTACAATAAACGTAATGGACGTAATGCACCAATCTCAAACGTCTTATCTATCTGTAAACAATCACAAAAAAAAATGTTCAAGTACAAACACGAGCGTTAATATTTCACTAATAATTCAGGTCAAAAGACATCTCACAGTTTATATAGAAAAAAAAATGAGAGGAAAATTAACGAAAAGTAATCAGAGAAAAAAATTTGTGAATAACCATGAAATTCTCTCTCTCTCTCTCTCTCTCTCTCTATATATATATATATATATATATATATATATATATATATATATATATATATATATATATATATATATATATATATATATATATATATACCGAAAAGAACTTGGGACGAGATTAATTAAAAAATGATGAAGAAAATGCCTCAGAAAGAGTTAATGAAAAAGCAGCTACGCCATGATGAGAAAAATAAAAGGCTTTAATTTAAGAGCTTGAGTAAGTGACGCGTCTCAGCGAGAGGCTCCAAGCACTCCCGCCCCGGGCCCTGTTGACACAATTAGGAGGACAAAGGATTAACACCTGAGAGAGAGAGAGAGAGAGAGAGAGAGAGAGAGAGAGAGAGAGAGAGAGAGAGAGAGAGAGAGAGAGAGAGAGAGAGAGAGAGAGAGAGAGAGAGAGAGAGAGAGACACACACACACACACACACACACACACACACACACACACACACACACACACACACACACACACACACACACACACACACACACACACACACACACACACACCACCACCACACCACCACCACCACCACCACCACCACCACCACCACCAACAACAACAACAACAACAACAACAACAACAACAACAACAACCAATCCTTTTCCACCCAATCCACAGAAGTTCCAACAAGAAGAAAAAATGTCGGAAAAACAATAGCGAACAACGAGGAGGAGGAGGAGGAGGAGGAGGAGGAGGAGGAGGAGGAGGAGGAGGAGGAGGAGGAGGACCATCACCCCAGCGCAGGCCATCAATTATGCATGACGAGGGTGCCGGAAAGCCATTTATCAAGCCATTTCCATCACAGAGACGCGGCCAAACCTAATCGAGTGACATACAAAAATGGGGCATGGCTAATTAGGAACGCATTTGTTATTGCTACTACTGTTATTGATATGACAGTGTTGCCATTGTTGTTGTTGTTAGTAGTGGTGTTGTAGTTGTTGTTGTTGTTGTTGTTGTTGTTGTTGGTGGTGGTGGTGGTGGTGGTGGTGGTGGTGGTGGTGGTGGTGGTGGTGGTGGTGGTGGTGGTGATCTAGCTAGTTGTTGCTGTTTTTGTTGTTATTGTTCCAGGTATTTATGCTGTCGTTGCTTTACTTGTTGTTGTTGTTTTTAATATTCCTTTCTTCGCTGTTGTAATTATGTTGATATATTTGCAAAGGTAATTCCGTCGACACTCACCTTAACCTTTTGACATTATTATTACTATTATTATTATCACTATTATTATTATTATTATTATTATTATTATCATCATTACTATTATTTTTATCATTATCTTCATCATTATCAACATTATCATCGTTATTATAATTGTTATTTCTATTCGTTTTATTATTCTCACTATTATTTTCTAAGACTGCAAGGGATGGAGAGGACGCAGACTGAGAAATGAAGAAACCTCCGGAACAAAACTTCTCACAAAGTTTCTTTCTCCAAGCCCGCGCAGCTTTCATCACTCACCGCACTTGTCTCACTCTCCACACTATTATTATTATCATTATCATCATCATTATTACTGTTATTATTATTGTTATTATTAGTAGTAGTAGTATTATCATCATCATTATCATTATCTTTATTATTATTATCATTATTATTATCATTATCATAATTGTCACTATTATTATTATTATTATTATTATTATTATTATTATTATTATTATTATTATTATTATTATTATCATTATTATCATTACTATCATTATCATCATTGCCATTATCATTTCTATTAATATAATTACTACAATTTGTCTTGTATTTTCTTTGTGATGTATTTCTACCATCTTCCTAAACAACAACAGCAACAGCAACAAAAACTACAATAAAAAAAAAACTGCTACAACTACTATACTACTACTGCTATTACCACCACCACCACCACCACCACCACCACCACCACCACACCAGCCGCGGACCCGTCGCTTCACAAACTGGTCCACTGAATAAACACAAATATTTGCCCACTACAAACATTGCAGTTGTTTTTCTTGCCTTTCACTCGCGGACTCTTTTATTCATTATGTGGATGGTGATGGGCAGTGAAGGGAGGTGATGAGTGGTGCTCGGGTGGTGACAGGTGAGAACAGAGCGTCTTGTGTGGTGATGGGTGACGTTTTGGAGTAACTGGGTGAATGGTATGAGTGAGTGATTACTGGTGATGGGGGACGATGGGTGTAGATGGAGTGATAGGTGGTGGTGGCGGTGACGGGGAGTAATGGGTGGTGCTGCTGGTGATGATGTGATAAGAAATGATGGATGGTGATGGTAATGATGGCGGTGACGGGATGCATTGTGGCGCAGTGATGGGGGGTGAGCATTGCGCTGCACACGAGAGAGAGAGAGAGAGAGAGAGAGAGAGAGAGAGAGAGAGAGAGAGAGAGAGAGAGAGAGAGAGAGAGAGAGAGAGAGAGAGAGAGTGTAAAAAAAAATATCATTGTTTTTAGTACCTGTAGAAGGAACAGGAGCAGCAGCAGCAGCACCACCACCACCACCACCACCACCACCACCACCACCACCACCACCACCACCACCAGCAACAACAACAACAACAGCAACAACAACAACAACAACAACAACAACAACAACAACAACAACAACAACAACAACGACAACAGTAGAAGTAGTAGTAGTAGTAGTAGTAGTAGCAGATTCGTTTTTGGAAAGATTGCGAAATACATCACAAAAATAAAAGAAAAAAATACGAATAAAAAGCACAAACAGAAACAAAAACGCAAACAAAATTCAAGGGATACATGGAAAATAAAGACGTTAAAAAGTAAAGCTGAAATTAGCAAGCAGTGAAACACTACGCTTGCTCTCTCAAAATTGTATCGCGAGTCGAGTTTCACATTTTCACTTCCGCTGTTTTTATCCGATCTACCTCAACCTAGTTTTAATATTTGTGTGGATTTAGCTACTCCACTAGTTCCTTTTTATTCCAGTCTAGGTTAGGTTTCGTTAGGTTAGGTTAGTAAATTTTAATGTTTGCTTAATTATACTTAAAAGACGTGTATTTTTTGTTTTAGTCCTTTCATTACGATATGCAGCAATTCTCAACGCTCACAGCAATGCATGGAATTTCTATAAACATAACAAGAAAGAGGGAAAATGCAATTCCTAAACAGTGCATAGTTTGGAGGTGGCTGTATAACATACGGAAAAAAAATATCTCAAGGGAAAAAAAGTCTCAAAGTAGTTAGTAATTACAGATGTCTCAAATAACAGAGAAAGGTGACAAATATTTCGATTCAAAAGTGTTTATTTCTTCAGTTAATTTTCCCCAAAACAACTAACGTGATGTATCAAAAGTACTAACATTTACACAACAAAACAGCTAATAGGATCATCTCAAACATACATTTAAAAAAACTTACTGACACTGATCATAATTTTTGCAACAACGAAAATGCTACCACGAAAAATAAAAGTGCAACTGAATCTAACCTACGACAGCTGGAAGACGTGTTAGGTAGAGAGGAATTTATCTTCACTGTTTCAATATTTACACTGAAATTTTAATGATGAATTTGTGGCAGAGTAAACTTATATGCTGGTATGAAATTCAGTCTTTGTATAATTGAATGTGTTCGTCATGCTGTTTTGCTGTCACCTTCAGCATACAAAAATTATGACCGATTCCCAAGAGAGAGAGAGAGAGAGAGAGAGAGAGAGAGAGAGAGAGAGAGAGAGAGAGAGAGAGAGAGAGAGAGAGAGAGAGAAAGCACTTTAATACTTTTTTCTTTTAATGAGTCACTTTTTACAGCAAATGGAAACTACGTAATCAAGAACTGTGTGTGGATATAAATATTTAACATTCATAATTGATTTGAATCTAAATAATGTTGTATATTCCAGTTAAACTAAACGCATTTGAGAAAAAATAAAAGTTAAAAATTTATAACAGGCTAAAAATCAGTATATAATTTCACTGAACCTTTAGAAATATCTCAAAAGTTCCCATCAATCTAAGCTGACTTTCATCCGCATCTTGAAAAACAGCGGCTTTCTTTCAGGTTTCCACTATTTTCACGACAACGATTGGTGTGACTAGAAAACTTTGGAATATAAATGAAGAGCATTAAACTTTCTACAAAAAAAAAAAGTTATACGCATTTTTCTATACGACTGACGATTTTGTCGAACATATAAATTTCCGAGACTGGAAAGTAAAATAAGAAAACTCCAAAACACTGCAATATAGAGAAGAGACACCAGGAAGCTTTTTCATCCCCGCTGTTCTTCGCTATGAATACTTATAAACATCTTACTCACAGTATTTAGTGTATTGATTCGCTACTTATCGAAACAAAACTGGTCAAAATATAAAAACAAGACTAAAACTCTAGAACACATAATTTATCTAGACCGAGGAATAAATCTGCACTCCTTTATAGACCAATCTTTATGTTCAACCGCCACCTCACCTCAGTACGTCACGGCGGTGTCTGGGTTAATGTGGCGTGAAAATGCTTTGTCGTGAATGACGGGTAGAAGACTGTGAGAAACGTACAAATCCTTTACCGACGCAGAAGGAGGTGGTGGTGGTGGTGGTGGTGGTGGTGGTGGTGGTGGTGGTGGTGGTGGTGGTGGTGGTGGTGGTGGTGGTGGTGGTGGTGGTGGTGGTGGTGATGATGGAGACGATGGTGGCAGTGGAGGTGGTGGTGGTGGTGATAGGGCAATGGTGTAAGCAGGGGGGGGAGAGACCAAGAAACCAAGAAACCGAGAAAGGAAGGTACCTACAAGCAGACACAAACAAACACACAGACAGACAGACAGACAGACAGACGAAAGAGAAGAGGGAGATCCTTATAACCATACACAGACAAGTTATAAACATAAAAACGCCACTAGCTCCCTACAATCGCCTCATTCCCTTCCTTAATTCCCTCCATCTAGCCCTCCCTTCATCCCTCCTTCCCTCCTCCTCACTTACCCTTGATAAAGTGCAGGGAGCGCCCAGAGGAGGAAGGAAGGACACGACGCGAAAAAAAACAAGGCACAAAACCTTTTATTTCCCTTTTGTATGAGGCATCAGGGCGCCACATGACGACCTCCCACGGATGCAAGAAAAGGCTATATCATTCGGGGTATCAGACGTGAGGACTGACACGGCTATCCTTCCTCCTAGTCCTCCTCCTTCTCCTCCTCCTGGCTCTCCTCTCTCTCCTCCTCCTCACTACCCTTGACCTTCCACTCCTCTCCCTCCTCTCACTGCTTCCTCCTCCTTCATCTCCGGTCACTTACTCTCCTTTGTCCATTCTCACTTTCATTCCATTTTCTTTTATCCTTGTGATTCTTAACTCTCTTCTCTCTCTATCTCAGTCTCTCTCTTTCTCTCTGTTTCTCTATGATCCCTCTCTTACCCCTCTCTGATCCCGGGCACCTGTTTCTCCCCTCCCATCTGATCCCTCTCTGTTTTCCGCGATTCTCTCTTCTTTCCTCCCCCTCTTCTAGATCCCACTCTACCTCTCCCCCTGATCCTGCCCCCTTATCTTTGACCCCTTGACCCGCTACCACTGATCCCCCTCCGTCTCGTTCCGGCCCCCTCACTCCCTCTCATCGATAATCTCCTTCTCTCCCCCTTATCCTCTGTCGCTCCGCTATACTCGTTGAACCGCGCTGTTGCTGTGCTAAATAGAAAAGAACGTCGATTTTGTTGTCACGGCGCCATAAAACGTCATTCTATTCCTTGGTTCAATTAACTAGTCACCTCTCGTGTGTGTATTCTTGATTCGATACTGTTTAGTGAATCAGAGGGTTGTTTGAGTCCTAATAGTTTTTTTACACCAAAGGATATTATTCTCAACATGACCATATCAGAGAAGTATCAGGGAGCCAATACACCTATGTCAAAGTCCCTTAATATTTCACGCAGACCTGTCCCAGCTATGGTCTCCGCCTATACATCATTTATTTACCACATTAAGCTCCTCGTTGATTATGCATTAGCTGCGTGACAAGTGGGTGTTTCATTGCTTTATCATTCATTGTCCTATCTCTTTTTTTTTATCTGACTTCATCACTATTGCATCCATTCCTTCTTGACTTATTCTGATAAAATAATCTTACGTATCTCATCTAAATTTCTCTTTATATTGTATGCCATTTAAATTGCTTCATCTGATCTAAATTTTATTACCTGAGATCAAGTAAAAGACAAGGTGGGAGAAGCTTCACTCTTGGATTCCACGTGACGGTAACTAGCTGGGTTATCTACTTAACGCAACACAAACGTCTCACGCCGCTCAACAATTCTAACTATTGATCCACGTGGAGGTTGATGCCCAGTGATCACATTCTGGTTTAGTAGAATGTGGCTGATCTTTTTCTCTTGTCCTATATATAGCATACTGGCTGAAGGTGAAGTGCTTATAATGCTTGTAAGGCGACTGGTAAAAATATCACTTGACTTTTATACACCAAAGCAGGAGACTAAGTCCTTGATATTTTTGGACAAGTCCTCTTTAAGAAATACATTATTAGATATCCGACACAATTAATCATCAAGTATTTCAGTTAATAGGGAACCGAATACATTATTAGATACTCCTAACCGACCATAGATTAATTCAGACTACAAACTACATACTCATGACAAAAAGTGACAAAGCAATACAAATAATAGATAACCCAAAAGAACACCACAACTGGCGAGAGGCTAGGCGGGGAAGCAGCGTGGCGCGTACCTCCAACAATAGCACACATACCTCAAAATAACATACCGTGTGGGAGGAGTGGCGGCACTTCAGAACCCCACTAGTGACCCACAAAGGCGAGGAAAGTGAAGCGGACGTCGAAAGTCGATCTGGGAGGGAGAAATAATACATAAGCCAGGAAGTCCAGGACGGAGCTGCCTAACACTACATTTGCACCCCGAGTCGTGCTTCACTAATGAGAGGAGATCACAAAGAGGTCACAAACACCAACGGCAGGTAACTAGATAAGAAGAGAGAGAAGTAAAGGTCAGGGTTGATGTCTGAGCTCAGCAGCAATATTTAGACAACGTGGCTTATCGCCTTATCGCATGACAAAGTGGAGCATAGCGTGTCCGTGACTGATGAAGTGAGAGGGCGAGAGGGTGACAGGACGAGGGCCGCGTGTGGTGACTCCCCTGACACAGCATGAGTCAAAGGGTTGTGTGTCAGGAGCTGAACCCTTAGATGGGAAGAGGAGGGTGACATGATCCTCCCGCGGCAGGCGAGGCGTGGACAGAGGCTGCCACGGATCAACGCACCTTTCCGCACTGCCATGCTGGCTTCTCTCTCAACTAGAAGTGGTGTGTTGCGTGAAAATGTCTTGTATAAACACAGGCAAGCTCAGTCTTTCGCATCCTCCATAAACAGAACGTTGTTCATGTAATGTTTATACCATTTAATGAAAATAACAGAGAATATACCAAGAAAGACAGCACACACACACACAGACACACACACACACACACACACACACACACACACACACACACACACACACACACACACACACACACACACACACACATGTTGTGACCTGAGACGACGCAGGAGCAGAAAAATACGAATAAACATCACGGCACGAGAACAAAAGTAGCTGTAGTAAGAGGAACAGAATATGGAAGAGAGAAGAGAAAAGACAGAGAACCAGAGATACCGAGGGACGAGCAAAGTGGAGATACAAGAGCAAATAGTAAGATGACCAGTACAGATCACATGGCGATGAACCACGAGCTGAGGACAACAACATCCAGGCCCGCAAGTTTCAACTGACTCATAGACAGGGAAGCAGAAGACGGCAAGAGACAAAGACGAATTAGAGATACACAAGCAAATACTGAGGTTAAGAGAAGCGACGGAACAAGAAAGAGGAAGAAGCTTCTAGAACCTTCTCCTCATATCTAATACTATCAAAGGACGAGTAGATTCCAGACATGTGGTCAGAAAAAGGGCGACGTGACCTACGAACAGAGGATGGCCAGCTGACGGTGACTAATAGACAGCCAATGTTGGAAGCATCAGGTGACCATGAATCAAGTATGAGGTTATGAGGGATAAGAAATTAATCATATGGGACAATGTACGAAAATAAATCATGAGTGTAATGATAGCGGTTCGAGGCGAATAAAATGCAGAAAATCAGAAACATAAGCAGCAGCGAGGCAGCAAAGAGAATCAGCGAGACTTCACAAAGGGAGCCACGGGGTCTTGTTGAAGGAAGTCCCTGATCTGAAGGGGACAGACCAAGGCGAGACAAAGGCGAGATGGCTCAGCTCACCAAGTTGTTGTTTGTAGGTAGAGGTCAAAAGTTTGCAGTGCAGTCAATCGCAGCTCACTGATAGGTTATGCTGGCAGGATGATTTACATGGATTCTATTTTAGTGTGTGATTTTCATGGTGTCTTCATTATCATTTTGGTGTGTGATATTTATGGTGTCGATTATCATTTTGGTGTGTGATATTTATGGTGTCGATTATCATTTTGGTGTGTGATTTTTATGGTGTCGATTATCATTTTGGTGTGATATTTATGGTGTCGATTATCATTTTCGCGTGTGATTTTTATGGTGTCTTGTTTATCAATTTGGTGTGTCATTTTTATGTATATATTGAGTAAATACTAAGTTTTGATAAGTGATTTATGTGTTGTAATCAGTTATTTCAAGGGTTTACTCGAGTATCTTTTGTGACTGAATCTTGATACAGTGCTCAACGCTTCATGTGTAATTAATCTTACAGTACATTTTACGTACTTTTTTTTTGGAATTGTGCAACGGGTAACTCTGGAGAACTGTTTTAATTTTACCGAATTAAATCTATAAAGTCATTATTAGTGTATGGTGTTATCCCATTGATTATCCAAACCAAAACTGTGTGCAACATATTGAAATCGCAATGACACACACACACACACACACACACACACACACACACACACACACACACACACACACACACACACACACACACACACACACGTCACCCAGGTAGACACAAAAAAATCAACAGAGAGGCTTGTTAATGCCTTCCGTGGTGAATTACTTAATAGAGGAGCGTTACACAATGGCGGTGCGGCTTTGTAGTGTGTACTTTCTCTCTACACACAGGGAGAATGAATAACAACGTCTCTATCTCCTGACGTATGAGTGTCGCTGTAAGTGTCCTCTGCGTGGGTAATGCATACAAATGGCGGTAAAGTATACGGCTGAGGAGAAAACAAACATCTCCAGCGACTATCAAGGAAATAGTAGAAGGCCTAATCCCACACAACCTTACGTAAAACCTCCTTTAGGCCCAGTGTTAGCCTACCAAGAATAGTCTATGAGGCTTTAATACCTAAGCCACGACCAACACGCGTCCTTTATTCTTCCCGAAGTAGTCTGTTAAGGATTTTGTGTTCACTCTTATCGATACTTTTGTTATCTATTCCATGCCTTTCCGTTGTGTGTTTCATTACTTCAATACTGAGACACATTTTTACTATGATTTTTTGGGTATAATTACACGATTTTATTTATATTAGGAACGGTCTATGAAGGTTAAAAGATTAATGGCCAGAGTCTTTACCATTTCAATCCCTTCTGAAACTGTACAAAATCGCTAAATAGTAGTAACAAGAGTGAATAGGAACACGCGGCAATGTACTGAAGGGGTTAACGTTTTTTTCCCTCTCTAGGTATCAGGTGAGCTGGGAGTCTATAATTTGTCAGGCGTGGTTTGATTACAGGAAGGTCAGAGGACTTGTTGAGGGAGAAAAAAGTTTAACCCAGCGGAAGTGCAAGTGGCGACCTGAGTTAAGGTAATCACTGTACTTTTACTATGCTTCCGTGACGTGGCAATGCATTTTTTCCAGTCCTTTTTTTTTATCTAATATTTCTCTTAGCTAAGCACGCGATTCTGGTACACGACACACACACACACACACACACACACACACACACACACACACACACACACACACACATTTCCTCTGTGACTGATTGTGCACTAAGAAGCTTATAAATTGAAACAGCAATAAGGAAGAACGAGAGAGAGAGAGAGAGAGAGAGAGAGAGAGAGAGAGAGAGAGAGAGAGAGAGAGAGAGAGAGAGAGAGAGAGAGAGAGAGAGAGAGAGAGAGAGAGAGAGAGAGAGAGAGAGAGAGAGAGAGAGAGAGAGAGAGAGAGAGAGAGAGAGAGAGAGAGAGAGAGAGAGAGAGAGAGAGAGAGAGAGAGAGAGAGAGAGAGAGAGAGAGAGAGAGAGAGAGGTGATATAAATTCGCTGAGAACACACGATAAAAGACACCAAAGGATGGAGTTTTGGAAGGAAAAGGATAAAGAGAGAGAAAGGAGACTTGGAAGGAAGGAAGAGCAGAAAGAAGACTAGAAAAATAAAAAAGAGAGAAAGTTCTTTTATTGAACTCCTTTGAGGGTGAGACGCATTAATATAAGTGAGAAAATAAAATAAAAAAAAAAAACAGAAAAATGGAATGACAAAAACGCAGAGAGAACGAAGAGAGAGAGAGAGAGAGAGAGAGAGAGAGAGAGAGAGAGAGAGAGAGAGAGAGAGAGAGAGAGAGAGAGAGAGAGAGAGAGAGAGAGAGAGAGAGAGAGAGAGAGAGAGAGAGAGGATGAAAAATAGAGAGAGAGAGAAATTTACGGGAGAAGGAACATGCCGGGGAGGAGAATCTTACCGGGAAAGTCTTGTTATATCCACCCCCCATCTCCTCCACTTCGTCCATCCCCTTACTGAAAAAAATAGGGAGGCAGAATTCAAAGCGGAGAAAAAAACGTAGCAAGGCAATATATCAGGGCAGCCATCTATCAAGGCGGCGCTCGAGCAGAATGTCACGCAGAAGGCTACAGGAAGGAAAAGAAGAGGGAGAGAATGGGTGGGGAAGGAAAGAAGATGAAGGAGGGAGAGAGAGAGAAAACTTAAAGGAATGAAGGACTTGTTGGAGAAAGATTGGGAGGTGAAAGCTGGGAAGAGAGAGAGAGAGAGAGAGAGAGAGAGAGAGAGAGAGAGAGAGAGAGAGAGAGAGAGAGAGAGAGAGAGAGAGAGAGAGAGAGAGAGAGACAGAGAGACAGAGACAGAGAGACAGAGACAGAGATAGACACAGAGAGAGACAGAGACAGACACAGAGACAGAGAATAATTATCATAGTACACTTTTTAATTCATTTTTTGCGATTGAGGCCAGAACGTGTCTCCGAAATGAAAAAAAATAACAAAAAAAAGAAAAAACAACGAAGGAAAAACAACACTTTTCAACAAAATATCAACCCTTCATTTTTTTTCACATTTTTATCCTTCATATCTCCGGACCGAGCGCAGGTTATATTTAAATGTAGGAAAAAAAAATGAGAGTGAAAATAGACGAAAGGGAGAAATACGAGGTGCCCATCTGAGCCAAGCCAAGCCAGATACTGTAATATATACGAGACAGTGTGTATGAGGACTTGAAAAAGAATGCCAGGGCTCAACATGAAGAATGAAGAAGTCGATCTATTATTTATTTTGAAGGTTAAACACGAAGCGAAGGAAATTGAATAGTACAACGCATCAGTTAAAGTACTGAGAGAGAGAGAGAGAGAGAGAGAGAGAGAGAGAGAGAGAGAGAGAGAGAGAGAGAGAGAGAGAGAGAGAGAGAGAGAGAGAGAGAGAGAGAGAGAGAGAGAGAGAGAGAGAGCAGATACAGACAAACATGAGATACTGATTGGCCTTAAGTCGCCGCAACAACTGAGAGAGAGAGAGAGAGAGACAGAGACAGAGATGAGAGAGAGAGAGACTGATTGGCCTTAAGTCGCCGCAACAACTGATGAGAGAGAGAGAGAGAGAGAGAGAGAGAGAGAGAGAGAGAGAGAGAGAGAGAGACTAAGACCAACCCAATCATCACCACACACAACACATAACACACTGGAACACACTCGTAAATATCAACAAAGCTTATACCTTCCCCGCATACTCGTACATCCCTCCCCCCACACAACATTCCCACACACTCCCCTCTCCACCTCACCCCTTCAATACTGGGACACATAGAAAAAAGACTAGTAGAGAGAATATCAAGTTAATATTATCACTTTTCTATAATATTTGGATTTTAAACTCTTTCAAGTCTTCGTGTTGACAACCTGGTAATTTGTTCCTGAATACCTTCGTTCTCACATTAACTCTTTCAATACTAGCACACGTGTTTACCTTGATTTTTGGGTACGATTAGACCATTTTATTGACTTTAGGGAAGAGTCTAGAGATGTTGAAAGATTAATGGCCACAGTCTTCACTATTTTAATCCCTAACATAAGTTTTCTGAAGCTGTATAAAATCACCAAATAGTAAGCAGAATGAATATGGAAACGTGTTATGGTATTGAATGGATTAAATCGTCTCTAGAAACAACTCCGCACTCTAAACCTATTCCCAGAAATAAACTCCCTCCATCATAAAAAAACAAAAACAGGGCAAAAATAGCTATAAAGGTCAAATGTAATCACAGAACGCACCAATGCATCCACACACACACACACACACACACACACACACACACACACACACACACACACACACACACACATTCAACACGCAACGATATCCAGGAAAGTGGTAAGCAAAAGATCTAAGCTTGGATTCAATAGATAAACACCACCACCACCACCACCACCACCACCACCACCAACACCACCACCAACACATGCTTTCTACCCTCACCTAATTTCTCTCCCCCTAATCAGGACAAAGGTAAAATACAATGGTATATCCCGAGTGTTGTTTGGCGGGAAAGCACCACCACCACCACCACCACCACCACCATCAAGGAAGACGCTCGCCATTGCAGTTCCAGGCTTTTATTTTGGCACGATATCACTCCCTCAAAAAAATAAATAAATAAATAAATAAAAAGTATAAAGAAAAAAATCTCCATTACAATTATCACACAGTGTAAATAAAACAGAGTAAAAACAATAAA
>NC_059289.1:13220925-13233425 GCF_017591435.1 Portunus trituberculatus | reverse complement strand
TTAGTACATTAATTTGAAAGTACCGAACTGAGGAAAAATTGAAATAAAGATGGTTATCAAAAAAATATGGCTGAAAATACACGAATATTCTGGAAAATATTTAAAAAGAGGTTGGGGGAGGGGAAAAAAATGTAAATGATAAAGCTTAGAAAGTTTCTTACAAAATAGTCTCCCTTTCTCCATTACCTTCTTTTGAGATGCCGATGCTTTCACGTTGGCGTCTCCCTCTCATCTCCCCTCTTCCTTCCCCTCTTCCACTACAACACATCCGCCCTCTATACCTTCCCGCCATACATCCTCCTTTCCACCATCACTATCTTCTTTCATCATGCCGCCCTCCTCCCTCTGCCTCTTCCAGTTATTAACATTTCTCTTTTACTTGGTATATATATCTCTCTCTCTCTCTCTCTCTCTCTCTCTCTCTCTCTCTCTCTCTCTCTCTCTCTCTCTCTCTCTCCTTTACTTTACATTCCGCTGTTTATTAGATCCGTCTCATCTTTTATTATTTTTTTGTTCCATTCTCTTTTTTCTTTTACTGTTATATCTTTTAGGCTTCTCTTCCCACTTCCCATCCTCGTACTCCTCTTCCTCTTCCTCCTCCTCTAAATATTTTCCCTTCATTCACATCTCCGTCATTAATCCACTACCTTTTGCCTTCGCCTTTAATCACCATGAAAAAAATAAAATAAAAAGAATCTAAGAAAAAAAGAAGAGAGAAGAGAGAAAGATCACCGTCCGCGGCTCCAGCACAAAAAGAAATAAAAGAAAAAACAGTACCCAAGTGAAGACTAAATTCCTTTTTCACTCTATTCTTTTTAGCCCAGCGTTCAGTGGCAGCGTCACGGATACCAGGATGCCATGCCACGCCAGCGCTTGCACGAGTCCTGTTGGATTTGTGGGGCGAATGGGGAAGGATACGAGGCTGGGAGGGGCTGGGAGAGGCGGGGAGAGAAGGGTTGCATGTGGTATTGGGGGAAGGGGACAGGAAGGAAGGCATCATCAGCAGCACGGGGTAAATAAAATGGTGTCCCTTCACAAAAACTCCAAAGCCGTCAATACTTCTACTTCTGAAGCATATTCCGTCCTCTTCCTAGACCTCCTCGTCCTCATCACCCACCTCCTCCTCCTTCTTCTCCTAGTCCTTCTCCTACTTCTCCTCCTTTTCGTCCTTCTGCAGCATTTCCAGGTCACTGCCAGAACCAGCAGCGGACTCCATCACCAAGTTGCTAATGTGAATTGTACGTTTGGTACTGATGGAAAGTGGTGGAGGTACGGGAGGAGGAGGTAAGGATTGGAACGGTGACTTCAAGGAGGGAGGGAGTAATGGTTGTGTGGTTGTGGCGGTAGTGGTTGGTTGCTGGTTGGAAAGGACTGTTGCTGGACGGCATGGTTAGTGGAGTGAGGACGGGACGAAGAGGTGTGTGGGTTAGATGAAGGCACGAGAGGAAGGTTGTGCGTGAAAGAGGCAAGAGGCAGGGCTGTGGATGGAGTGGGGAAAGGAGAGTGGTAAGGGAGGAGGGGAGGAGAGAGAACTGTAGCTGGAGGGAAGAGGAGGGAGAGCTGTGAGAGGAAGGCCAGTAGCGAGTGCTGTAAATGCAGGGAGGGGGCAGGAGGAAGTGTTTTGAATGGAGAGAGGAAGAAGAGAGAGAGGTGTTAGAAGCACCTAGTTTCAGCTTAGTTAAGTACAAGGTTTCCTGCGTCGGATGCTGCGGTGCGTCCTGCAGCTTCACAAATACATTAAGTCATTAGGCCAGCAATCATCTCACTTCATATGCCAGCTTTACTCTTTGCTATTTTCTTGACGCAAAGAGCAAAATCCTGTTTCCTGAACTGGAGAGAATTTCAACACTAGTAAGCGTGAGGATAGAGCAGCCCGTCCTGCCTGCCTCACGTCGCCCCTCCGGCAGTGTGACCCGGAAAGAGAAAAATAATAGTGTTGAAGTCCAGCAATGGGAACAGCGGCATCGCGAGGGAGAAACATTTTAATAAGCACAACGTTCAGGTTAAGCTTCAGTCATTTGCGAAATACGTAATCTAATGCAAACAAGTGCGAGCGGTTTTCCCACAAAGCTGCAAGGTTTTACACGTAGCGAGGCCAAGAGTCGAACGTAAACGTATGCAATTATCGCATATTCAGTGAGCCACAATTAGGTTACAAAATCAGCGCACAAATGTGCAGTCCACTAATGAATGCAAAATTTAGTAATGAATGTTATTCATGACAAAGTCCTTAGTGTAATATCCGACGAAATATTTTCTTACTCAAAATAATTTCCGCCATGCCTCAGTAACGATAGATATTCATGCATTTCTTTTCATTTTAGGCAGTTTTTGCAGGAACAAGCCACACGACTGCCTGCACTTCAGGGCCGTGCAACGACGTGCTTGCATTAAAGTTCAGCAGCTAGACGCTCAGGCCGTCACGCCGCCACGGCTGGTGGGGCGGCGCGCCACACGCCCACTGCCTCCATCACCGCGCTGCCGCCGGAAGCTGGTTACCGGGGGACCAACTTCCCAACTCTAATCATCACCTCAACATTAATGCAAAAGATAAATTGGTTCTATAAATGTGAGTTTATCCGCGTGACCTATTATCATTACCACTTTTTTATATTTCTTAAATATTGTTATTATTTTCTTTTATCACTTTTTTTAGTCACTGCCACCATTTTAACTGAGGTGGCTTGGAGGTGTAACAGGTCTCTCCAAAAGTAGAGCACCGCAGTGGTAGGGTGTTTTAGTGTGTGGCAACGTGCTGTCTATTACCTGTAGCGTTCACCTGGTGGCTTCACGTCACGGTAAGCACAGGCCGCTATACGTGGGCAGCCTAAAAGTACCGCCATCACAACGTAACAACTGCCGTGGCTTCGTCGCTGACACAACACACCAGCGACGCGCCACCGACACAAAGGTAAAAAGAGGTGAAGGTAAAGGTGAACAACAGCGCTGGTGTAAAAAAGAGTAATTAAAAAAGCACGAAATAAAAGAAAAAAAAAAAAAAGCACTTGCTGACAACCCGCCTCTTTGTCCAGAAGCAAATCACAATCGCTGTCATGATGTGTTTGTTCTTTATGAGATTCCCCTCCCATCGCGCGGCGGCCCATCGACGCCATACAGTTGAGGACGTTTATTGGCGCTACCGGATATTGTGCTGATAATGGCGCCGTGAAATTTCCCCCATCTCAATGATGTTCGTGTGGGATGACAGACACACTAACGAGGGACCGACGAAAGACTTGTAACGACGTGTGTGTGTGTGTGTTTCACTGTTTGATCTGCTGCAGTCTCTGACGAGACAGCCAGACGTTACCCTACGGAACGAGCTCAGAGCTCATTATTTCCGATCTTGGGATAGACCTGAGACCAGGCACACACCACACACCGGGACAACAAGGTCACAACTCCTCGATTTACATGTACCTACTCACTGCTAGGCGAACAGGGCTACACGTGAAAGGAGTCCACCCGGCCGGGGAATCGAACCCCGGTCATCTGGCTTGTGCTCTAACCACTGAGCTGTGTGTGTGTGTGTGTGTGTGTGTGTGTGTGTGTGTGTGTGTGTGTGTGTGTGTGTGTGTGTGTGTGTGTGTGTGTGTGTGTGTGTGTGTGTGTGTGCATTTCTCGTTAAGTTTGGCCTGTCATATTCCGTAATTTTGCTGCGAGTGCTTTTCCATTTCTTTTCTATTTTTATGCCCGGTAATTTTACGTCCATGTGATTGATGGGCCACATATTTTCCGTTATTAATATCATCCCCATATTTCCAACGAAGGTCTTTACGATACAATTCACGCCATTTCTTTAATATACAAATTCTTCGACTAATATCCATGAAATACCACACCAAGTATATGTTTACCTACCTGTACCTGTGCGTGTGTGTGTGTGTGTGTGTGTGTGTGTGTGTGTGTGTGTGTGTGTGTGTGTGTGTGTGTGTGTGTTCAAGTCCAGTGCTGTGCAAAGTGAAGCGAGGCAGAGATTGAGGATTTAGCGAGAGCCGATGACCTTGTTTTATTATTTCTCTTCTCTCTCTCTCTCTTTTTCAGTCAAAGTATTAAACGTGGCAGCGATGGAGTGATATAAAGAAAAAGAAAAGAGAAAATGCAGTAAAATAGACGATGCACTAAAACTAAAACACAAATACACAAGCAAAACGGAAGAATAATCACATAAACGAGAAAAAACATCAATAAATAAATAAAACTAGGGAGAGGATAATAAAAGAATGAAGTAGAAAAAGGCGGAAAAAGGAACGAAACTGACGATATCGTAAAAATGAACGCACAAACAAACGAAATGGAAGAATGACCACATGAAAGAGCGAAACAGGGAGTGGATAAATGAAAACGGTGAATAGACGGGAAATAAAAAAAAAGAAAAAGAAAAACAAGTTATCTAAGAGAAAATCAATAAATCTAAAGTAATTAAAGAAAACCCATAATAAAGCAATGAAAGGACATGAAAGAGACCAAAATAAAAAGATTAAAAGAGGGATAAGGGAACAAAAAGAAGCCATTCGAGATAAAAAAAAAAAAAAAAAAAAGCGACAGCAAGGAGAATAAAATCATGTAAACAGGAATTAGGTAAAAAAAAAAAAATCAATAAAGACAAAATAAAAACAGAAAATAAAGCACACAAAAGTTAAAAGAGAATATCAAATCAAACAGAAATTGGTGACGAGACATTACAAACAGACCAACACTAGAAAATGAATAAATAAATAAATGAATAAATAAATAAAAGAGGGTAAAAAATACTTACTAATGAAAAACAACCAATCGACGCAGGCTTTCATTAAAACCTTCTTTATAAAAACGATAAATTCTTTCTTTGACCAAACACTAAGAGTATTAAACGAATATTGGTGGCAATTCCTAACATATACGAGAGAGAGAGAGAGAGAGAGAGAGAGAGAGAGAGAGAGAGAGAGAGAGAGAGAGAGAGAGAGAGAGAGGTAATGGGGTATGGGTGTTCATTGATGGATTGAAAGGCATAAAAGGATGTGCTGGATGGGTAGAGGGGATATTAGGGAGGGGGAATCACAGCCTAGCACATTTTCCCCTCACCTCCCCTCACCTCCCCTCACTTCCCCTCACTTTCCCTCACCTCCCCATCACCGCCTCGTCCATCACGTCTATTGGATTCGCATTATAGCCAAAAATCCATATCTAAACTTATTTTTCTCTGATTTATCGGTATATCTCACCCCTTATTGGCAACTCTCTCTCTCTCTCTCTCTCTCTCTCTCTCTCTCTCTCTCTCTCTCTCTCTCTCTCTCTGACGCGTTCAATTTAGCCGTTTGTAACATTTCCAATAATAAAACATATGAACAATAAAACAGTAGTGCCTATCAAAAGCATCACCCACCTACAGGTCCCCACACTATCTCTCTCTCTCTCTCTCTCTCTCTCTCTCTCTCTCTCTCTCTCTCTCTCTCTCTCTCTCTCTCTCTCTCTCTTGTTCTCCTTATTTCTCCCTATTTCTTTCCCCCTTCCCTGTACATAACTCCATGTCTTTTTCCCCTACCCCTTATTTGCTCTATCTCTGTCCCCTCGCTTCTCCTTCCCCCTCGTGCAACACTTCTTTCCCCTCTCACCTCTTCGTAACAGCATCAGCATTCTCTTTCCCCTTTTGGATCTCCCTCTCCCTCTCCCTATCCTTCCTTTCCTCCCTTATCCTTCGCTTCTTTACACTCCCCTAAAGGTAAAGGTATTCTATTTTCTCTCTTCTACTTCCTCGACTCCGTGCCGCCCTCCTTCGCCCTCTCTAACCTTACGCAAACTCAGCACCAGCAAACTTGAGCGTCGTGGGTGTGAACGGTGAGGAGGAGAAGCAAGAGGAGGAAGAAGAGGAGGTGGAGGATCAGAGCGTAGAGCCTGGCGCCGTTAAGAGTGCCCTCGTCGCAGGGTTGAAGCGGCCGTCAGCGCTCTCTGTAAGTGGGTTTGTGGGCAATCGAGTGAATCAGGGAAGCAGAAAAATGAATCCCCGAGTACGAAGGAGTAACACTGCGGAAACTGAAGTGGACGATCGAGCCTCGAATGACGGGAACACGACCCTGGACGAGCGAGGCAAAGAGATGCTTGAGGTGGCGAGGGGGAGGAGGAGGAGAAGGGACACAGTGGTAGGCTGAAGATAAGGGCGGGATGAGAGAGAGAGAGAGAGAGAGAGAGAGAGAGAGAGAGAGAGAGAGAGAGAGAGAGAGAGAGAGAGAGAGAGAGAGAGAGAGAGAGAGAGAGAGAGAGAGAGAGAGAGAGAGAGAGAGAGAGAGAGAGAGAGAGAGAGAGAGAGAGAGGTTCCTCCTTCTCTCCAAATCCTGGCACGACGCCCTGGATGCTGGCCGCCCCTCGCTGGTGATTGCCCTGGACATCGCCGGCGCCTTTGACACTGTGTGGCATCGGGGATTAGTGGCCAAGCTGGAGCAGCTGGGCATCACCGGGGACCTGCTGCACCTGCTCTCCAACTACCTGACGGGCAGGAGTCTCCGCGTTGTTGTGAACGGCCAAACCTCAGCCAGCTTTCCTGTAGAGGCCTCTGTTCCACAAGGGTCAGTCCTGGGGCCCATATTGTGGAACATTTACTTCAATGACCTCCTACATATTGTCCCCTCAGCCAGTGCGTACGCAGACGACTGCACCATCTCCTTGACTTACGAGAGGGGGGAGGAGCAGGCAGCAGTACAGACTGCCAATGCACTACTCTCCGACATCATGGCCTGGGGCGACCGGTGGCAAGTCAAGTTTGCCCCCGAAAAGACTCAGGCCATGGTGATATCCCGCTCTCATGAGGACGCGCGTCGGTTGCGTGGAAGGCTGAGGATGGGCGACAACAGCATCTCTACAGGACAGTGTGAACATCCTTGGTGTGGAGGTGGACTCAAGGCTGCTCTTCGACCGTCACCTCGTAGATGTAGCTCAAAAAGCGTCGCAGAAGGTGACATTGTTGCGCCGTCTGAGACACCTCCTTGACGCCGATGGGCTCCTGACCCTGTACAAGGCTCAGGTCAGGCCCATCATGGAGTACGCGCCGCTCACGTGGATGTCCAGCGCTCGAAGCCACCTCACCCTGCTAGATAAAGTGCAGAGGAGGGCAGAGCGCCTTATCAGTAACGCCAGACAGCAGCACCTTCCACGACAACCGTGGCGGCAGCGACAACAACAACAGCAGCAGCAACAGCAGAGACAGGAGGACAGGCAGGTGCTGAGGGACACACTGGATCACCGCCGGAAAGTGGCGGCGCTGACAGTGCTGCATAAAGCGCAGATCCAGAATGTTCCTCACCTAGCGGACCTGAGAGCTACCTGGAGGAGATCTGAGCGAAATACGAGAACGGTATTGAGCAACGACCTCCTCCTTGAGGCACCAAGGTCTCGCTCCAGCACCCACAAACGGGCCTTCTCTTCCGCCACTGTAGTGTGGTGGAATGCTTTCACTGCTGTGGTGGACGTGCGACGTCTGTCCACACAGCAGATGAAGGAGACCACACACAGATGGTTACACACCCAGCCTCATTATAATGTACAGTACATGCTTTAAGATAGTTGCAAAAGGCAAATGTAACTTTAGCAAAGAACTAAAATAATGTACACAACTCATATATGTATGATAGTTTAAATAAAGAGAAAGAGAGAGAGAGAGAGAGAGAGAGAGAGAGAGAGAGAGAGAGAGAGAGAGAGAGAGAGAGAGAGAGAGAGAGAGAGAGAGAGAGAGAGAGAGAGAGAGAGAGAGAGAGAGAGAGAGAGAGAGAGAGAGAGAGAGAGAGAGAGAGAGAGAGAGACGGCACAGGGGTAATGGTGAGGTCAGGAGGCGGATAAAGTGAGTTGAAGAAGTCTAGGCGAGTGACTTGAGACCGACCAGGAGGGGAAGTTGGCAGCATGATAGGTGAGCCGAGGGACGGAAAAGGAAGTTAAAGACCAGATAAAATCCAACAGAGGAGCCGGCCCGGTACTCCCAGCGTCCGGCAGGAAACGTGAGCGGACTTTCCTCAACCCAAAAAAAACCTACGGAACAAACAAAATAAAAAATACATGAGATGCCGCAGCTGAAATGGTATCAACGAAAAGAATTGTTTGTACGACTACAGGAGGAGGAGGAGGAGGAGGAGGAGGAGGAGGAAGAGGAAGAGGAGGAGGAGGAGGAGGAGGAGGAGGAGGAGGAGGAGGAGGAGGAGAAGAAGAAGAAGAAGAAGAAGAAGAAGAAGAAGAAGAAGAAGAAGAAGAAGAAGAAGAAGAAGAAGAAGAAGAACAAAAAAAACAAAAAACAAAAATAAGAACAAGAACAAGAACAAGAAGAACAAGAATAACACGAACAAGAACAAGAAGATGGAGAAAAGAAAAAGAAAAAGAAGAAAAACAGGAGAAGAAGAAGAAGAAGAAGGAAGAAGAAGAAGAAGAAGAAGAAGAAGAAGAAGAAGAAGAAGAAGAAGAAGAAGAGAAAAAAAAAAAGAGAAGTAAAATGAGAAGAAATAGAACAACAACAACAACAACAACAACAACAACAACAACAACAACAACAAGGAGAAGGAGAAGGAGAAGAATGTTTACTCTCACTTCATAACCTTAAAAGCATATATTTATTTCTTTTCTTAGTTCATATTCAAGTTCCACATTTTCTATTCTCAGAGCTGAAGTCAAAAATAGTTCTTTAAGACTTCTGAGGAAAAATAGAGGACGAAGGAAATTAAGAGTTTTACGTACCCATAATACAAGTTATCTTCAGATGGAAATACGCAATCGAAACCTAAAATAGAAAATACTGCAATACGACTAAACGTGGAGGAAGAAAAAAGAAGAAGAAGAAGAAGAAGAAGAAGAAGAAGAAGAAGAACAAAAAAGAAGAAAAAAAATAGGAGGTTCAGAAGGAGAAGGAGAAGGAGGAAAAGGAAAAGGAGAAGGAGAATGATGAGAAGGAAATGGAAATGGAGGAACAAGAAGAAAGGTAAAAAAAAGAAAAATGAAGAGAAGATGGTGGAAAGAACCTTCAAGACTATATACCTGACCTCGCAAGACAACCTTCACACACACACAACGTTCCCTTTCACGTCATCGAGCTACAGGCTAAAAATAAGATGGGTTTTTTTTTCGTGGAATCCTTACATATGAAAACTAATTCTTCACAACTAAACAATATGACTTCCGCTGTTGCCTTGCATATTGTACAGATTTTTTTGAACTTTTGCATTTTATGTATATTTTTATTATCAATGCGTGTATTAGAATTTCAATGTATTTCATCTTATCACTTTTAGACCACTGATGATGACAAACTGAGATGTCGGAACGTCTGGATATAAAGATGAAAGGAAGAAAAATGGTTAAGGAAATAAAGATGTTGTTTCTGTCAACGCTTGTTATTCTGTTTCCACTAAGATGGTTTTGTAACACTATCAGAGGACGAGGGAGGAAAAATGAGGAAAGTAACCATATTGTTTACTTCACAACGTCACCAAATTCCTGAAGATAAACAGATAACTTGCCCATTCCAAGACTTCACAGCAAGAGCCAAAGGTGCGTTCTCGCGTTCCGTCGTTCGGATAAGTGAAAGAAAATCAATCCGGATAAGGACGCTGAAAGGCGGATAAGCGAGTCTCGGGGCCGGATAATCGGTGTCATACGGTGCTGCCCGGGGGAGGTCAAAGGCAAACTTTGTAAACCCAGTTAAAACTTGGTCCAGTGTGCCCAGCTCCAAAGTTTGAGGAGGAGGAGGAGGAGGAGGAGGAGGAGGAGGAGGAGGAGGAGGAGGAGGAGGAGGAGGAGGAGGAGAAGAAGAAGAAGAAGAAGAAGAAGAAGAAGAAGAAGAAGAAGAAGAAGAAGAAGAAGAAGAAGAAGAAGAAGAAGAAGAAGAAGAAGAAGAAGAAGAAGAAGAAGAAGAAGAAGAAGAAGAAGAAGAAGAAGAAGAAGAAGAAGAAGAAGAAGAAGAAGAAGAAAAAGGAGGAGGAGGAGGAGGAGGAGGAGGAGGAGGAGGAGGAGGAGGAGGAGGAGGAGGAGGAGGAGGAGGAGGAAGAGGAAGAGGAGGAAGAAGATGAAAGAGAAAGAGGAGGAAGAAAATGAAAAGAAGAAGCAGGAGGAGCAGCAGCAGGTTAAAGAAAAAAGCAAGGTAAGAGAGATCAGATTGAAAGTAAAGGAGGGGTGACTGCAAAGGACGAGGTAAAACATACAAACAAGGGAAAAACGAAAAAGGGAACGAAAAGATGAAAAAAATAACTTGTCAGAAAACTTATGCCAGCCGTCACTGGGAGGGACATGAGCAGGAGCGGTCGTGATGAGCACACACGACGCTCAGGTGACAAGGCCCGCAGGTAGGTGTGTGTGTGTGTGTGTGTGTGTGTGTGTGTGTGTGTGTGTGTGTGTGTGTGTGTGAGAGAGAGAGAGAGAGAGAGAGAGAGAGAGAGAGAGAGAGAGAGAGAGAGAGAGAGAGAGAGAGAGAGAGAGAGAGAGAGAGAGAGAGAGAGAGAGAGAGAGAGAGAGAGAGAGAGAGAGAGAGAGACAATTAAATAAACAAATACAAACAGACTCATGAGCAGCCACACACACACACACACACACACACACACACACACACACACACACACACACACACACACACACACACACACACACACACACACACACACACACACAGACAGATATAAAACAAAAAAAGACACGTACACAAAGATAGGCAGACAGGCAGACAGACAGACAGACAGACAGATTGAGTGAAAAAGAACCAAGAAAAAAAGATTCCAGTCACAGAAAGAGAAATACAGAGATTTTGAGTAGAGCAAACAGGGGTGTGGGTGAGGAAGCGAAGAGAGATATGTGGTGAAAGGGAAGAAGAGGGGAGGGACGGCTGGAAAAATAGGGAAAAATAGGAACGTGGGGAAAAGGGGGAGCAGTTTTTTATGTGAGCAGAAGGGAAGGGCAAATGTGTATGGGAGGGGGAGAGACCTCGACCCTTCTTGTTCTTTGTCCTCATCCTTTACGGAGTTTTCATGCTATTCTGATATTTTTCCCCTTTAAAAACAACTGTATTTCTTCCGTTCGACTCTTTTTAATCCCATCCACCACTTAAATCTGCTCAATAATAAAGAAACTATCTGAAAAATATATAACTTACCACAGAAGTCATTACAAGAACAAGAAAGATGAAAAAGAGAAGGAAAAAAAAAGGAACATTTGTAAAGAACATTTGTAATCCTCTAATGTTAATGATGACATGAAAGTTTTATATTACACTTTTGTTCTCGTATATTTTTTTTCTCCCGGCACCGCTCCTCCCTCCCCCCCTCCCCCTTCCACCCTCCCCTAACCCCCGACTCCCAATCTCATCCCATTGTTTCTATCTGGCCATGTACTGCAGATTATAGCATATTTAAAACACACACATGCGCCATTGTATTTTGAAGCTGCTTTATTAACTGCAGTGTGTTATAACATGTAAATCTCATAATCCATTATACCATTATGCTCTGTGTGTGTGTGTGTGTGTGTGTGTGTGTGTGTGTGTGTGTGTGTGTGTGTGTGTGAGTAGGCGGGTGGGTAGGTGGGTGGGAGATTAAGAGTAAGTTAGTGAGTGGGTGTGTTTGCATAAAAGTGGTGTACAGGCTCATTACTACCACCACCATCATTGCAACTTTCACCATTATTTCCTCCACCACCACCACCATCACCACCACCACCACCACTACCACCACCACAGAAAGGAACACAAAGGAGGAACCGTCACCACCGATAAACTATTACTATGCTGTCGATTAGTAAAATAGTAAAGGCGGAAGTTCTACCACCACCACTACCACTACTAGCATCACCATCACCACCCTCACCACCATCACCATCACCACCATGACATCCTTTCGAGACTTCAGTGTAATTCAGGTAAGAGGGAAACCAACACTTGACTCTTCTTTCTTCTCACCTCCCTCTCCTCTCTCCTCCTTCCCTCCCTTCCTCTTCTGTCCCCTCTTCTCCCTCCCTCTCCTCTCCCTCCTTCCCTCCCTTTCTCTTTCCTCCTCTCTTCTTCCTCCCTCTCCTCTCCCTTTAACTCCTCCAGTCCTCCCTCAGGCAACAATCCCTTGCGTTTCGTGCTGGTGAGACAAAAGTGTTCCCTCAAAGGACTTGTGTTTTAGCTCTTTCTCTTTCTCTACCGCAACCACAGCGACCACCACCACCATCACCACCTCTTGCACTCAAAGCCACGCCCTTCCTCTCTCTCGTTCTCTCGACACGCCTTGGTCATAATCATAAGTTACATACATAAAAAGAGGAAATCGTTCACATATTTGCCATAACAGACGCCATCACGACGCCCTTCCATGACACTATGCCACATAGCACTCCACATTCACCACACAGAACCACGTAACATCCCGCTACATCTGCGCCACCTACATCCTCCTCCTCCTCCTCCTCCTCCTCCTCCTCCTCCTCCTCCTCCTCCTCCTCCTCACTCCCACACACGCTCGCAACACGCTAGCTCAGTGAAAGTCTCTGTCCGTCACTTGACACGCTGAGGTTTCCAACAC
>NC_059289.1:13200925-13215925 GCF_017591435.1 Portunus trituberculatus | reverse complement strand
ACAGTAGCGGTAATATACAGAGGAGGAGAGGACAATGTATGATAATGAAATGGCTATCGTGGTAATCAATACGCGTAGGGAAAAACACACAATTTTTACACACACACACACACACACACACACACACACACACACACACACACACACACACACACACACACACACCCAGACGTAGCTTAGTTCAAAGGGAGAGGAGAAAGTAACTGAATTATTCATTGATAGTAGCGAGGCGTATCAGGACAGAAATATGCATCACATGAATGTCCACATAAATATGATATACACGCCCAGTCTGGGACACACACACATACACACACACACACACTCTCTCTCTCTCTCTCTCTCTCTCTCTCTCTCTCTCTCTCTCTCTCTCTCTCTCTCTCTCTCTCCATATATATTGGATACGTTAATAAAGGAAATTAAATCTGATATGTTGAAGGAGCGAATACTTTACATTAAACACGTTCTAATGAAGGAGATTAGGGTTTGTAAGCGTCCTTCCATGATTCTGCTGAGTTTGACAAAGGACTCCGCAATCCGCATCGTTAACTGGAAGAACACTCATCTGTGTGACCTCTGTGTATATCCCTTGTGAGATAACAAAGCGCTCGAGACACACAGATTAAAGGAGGATCTGTCTACACTACACACTCCACTCCTTTCCTCGATCCTCTTGCTTTAAGATAAGTATTTAGATAACAATTTCATCTTCTGACAGAGTTTAGACTTCAATAGATAAACAACTAAATGGAGCTCCCGATATCTTTAATGCAAGAGTGTAGTTGGAAATGCTGAAACGAGGTAACGGCCATATCACTTGCAGTATACTCAATAGAGATGGAAGACACAGTGTAGGAGATAACATGATATTTGTCATTCCTCACCTGTACCTCTACCTGCGGACAGTCACACGTAATGTTTATATGCATAGTAATACTCTGACTGGCCGTAGTGGTGTGTAACGTATCACGGAGCAGCGATGTGTGGGACTCGCGCATTGATTCATCCCTTTAGGAAGTCAACATTTCACACAGGGAAGCCACAGAACGCTGACCTCTTTAAAGTTTCCGATTAGTGTAGAGAAAACATTATGATTTTCAATGCTTCAAAAACTCAATTCTTCCATCTATCAATTCGATACAACATTCCAGACAACTATCCACTCTTCTTGAATGATTTTTTAATTGTTCTCATCTTCTACACTGAATATCCTCCGTCTGTCCTTTACTGATTATGTAAACTGGAATCTTCGCATCTCATTTCTAGCATGAACACCTTCTGTGAAGTCAGGCGTTCATAGTCGTCTCCGTCAGTTCTCGTACACAAAATGCTAACTCTGTACAGGGGCTTTATCGGCTCATGTAAGGAGTATTTCTCACATGAGAGGGTTCCATTAACAGTTTTATTAGATAGGGTGGAATCAAAAGCTTTTTGTCTCATCAGCTCCTCTCCTCTGACTTACTGTCTTCAGCCTCTTTCTTACCGCCGCACTGTTGCATCTCTTGCTGTCTCCTGCTGTTATTTTGTTATTTTCATGCCAACTTCTCTTCTAATCTTCCCGCGGCATCGCTGCACAAGACTCTTTTTCCTCTCACCCCTACTCTATTCAAATCTCTAATGCAAAGGTTAACCAGTACTCTTAATTATTCATAAGTTTCTCTGCTAAACGCTGGAATTCCCTGTCTGCTTCTGTATTTCAAGACATTTATCACATTCTTTTGGCTAACTATTTTATCTCGTTTTGGTGACCAACATCTCAGCAAGCATTTTTAAGGGCTTTTAATGCTTCTGTCCGGTTCCCCTCTCTCACATGAAAAGAAAGTTGGTAAGTATAGACAACAAAGGAGTTGCTGCACTGATACACTGCACAACAAATACAAATAAATGAAATGAAGAATACACACACACACACACACACACACACACACACACACACACACACACACACACACACACACACTTACTGAAACTGGAAACTTCACATCTCATCTCTTGCTAAAAAAAAAACTTTTAAAAAAATTAGGTGTTCTGAGACGTCTCCTCCACTTCTCACCCCCAAACTACTAACTCTGATCAAGGGCCTTATCTGCCCATGTTTGGAGTATTCTTCGCATATATGGGGCATTCAACACACAGTTTTATTAGATGGGGTGGAATCAAAAGCTTTTTGTCTCTAACTCCCCTTCTCTGACTGACTCTCTTTAGCCTCTTTCTCACCACCGGAATGTTTCATCCTTGCTATCTTCTACTGCCATTTTCATGCTAACTGCTCTTCTCATCTTGATAACTGCATGCTTCTCCTCCTCCTGCTGTCTCGCTGCGCAAATCTTTCTTCTTCCTCTCACACCCAACTCCTAATGCAAGAGTTAACCAGTACCCTCAATGATTCATACCTGTCTCTGGTAAACTCTGGAACTACCTGTCTGCTTCTGTATTTCCGTCTTCCTACGACTTGACTTCATTTAAGAGAGGTTTCAAGATATGTATCCCTTTTTTCTAGCGAACTCCTTCGGAACTACAAGGGGACAAGGAACTAAGAAGGTCTTTTTTCTTTTTCGTTTTATGTTGCCCTTGACCAGTTTTCCCCTCTTACATAACACACACACACACACACACACACACACACACACACACACACACACACACACAAGTAACGAGGTCGCTGTTGAGTTCACTAACAGACCACGCAAAAAAAAAATAGAATAAAACAAAATAAATAAAAACGTCACCATTATTTCCTCTTTTTTTTCACTTAGGAGCAGCTCACCTTTAGTCATCCATCATCCACGTTATGCATGTGTGGGTGGCTGTGAGGCTAGCAGCTGGAAGGGGGGGACAGAGGGGAGAGGGAGGGAAGGTGAAAAGGGGGAAGAGACAGTAGAGAGGGAGGAGGAGAAAAAAGATACTGTACCGAGAGCATAACTATGATTTCCCCCACACGTATTTCATAAAGCAAAGGGAAGTTCCAGCATAGCAGAACATTTAATTACTGAACTCAACAGAAGCACTCCCTCAATATGCCCCGGAGATGTAGAAATGAGTGCCAGTGTACCTCTATAACCTCTCCTTTTGCAGCGGGACTAGGGAACACAAGGGTAGGATGGAGAGCTACAGATACGCTGGTCTTCATAAAGGTGTTGGTGATATTGGGGACATCCACTGATTGATAGAAAATGAGATGCTTCTAAGATTATAAAGGTGAAGATTGTTCCTCTCTCTCTCTCTCTCTCTCTCTCTCTCTCTCTCTCTCTCTCTCTCTCTCTCTCTCTCTCTCTCTCTCTCGAACCAAAGAACATTGATGTAAGAAATAAAACTTCTAGTGAGATGCTCAATAACACTCTTCTCTCTCTCTCTCTCTCTCTCTCTCTCTCTCTCTCTCTCTCTCTCTCTCTCTCTCTCAAACCGAATGTACATTGGTATAAGAAATAAAACTTCTACTGAGATGCTGAATAACGTTCTCTCTCTCTCTCTCTCTCTCTCTCTCTCTCTCTCTCTCTCTCTCTCTCTCTCTCTCTCTCTCTCTCTCTCTTTCAAATCGCCCCGGCATTGGAAAGCAATCTGAAGCTCGTTTAGTGGAGGGTAAAGATTGCTCCTCTCTCCTTCCCTTTTCTCTCAGTCACAAACTCCCTTTCTCTCCCTCTCTATTCGGCCCGTCTGGACTAAGATTGCTCCCTTTAAGTCTTAGTCACTCTCACTCTCCCTCCTTCTCCTCTTCTTCCTCTCCCTCTCTGACAAAATTCAAATCTGCGCATAATAAACATGATTAAGATAAGGAAAAAAATAATACAGGAATAAAGATAATATATAAAGAAGATCAAGAGAGACGAAGACTGTGCCATGAAACTGCAAGACGAATTCGCCAGTGGAGGAAAGGGAACAAAAACAGAATAACGATATATCAGCGAGAGGAGGGCATAAAGGCGAGAGAAAGAGGGAGGAGAGAAATGGTGGGGGGAGGAGGAACAAGTGGAAAAGCTGAAGATAAAGAAATGTAAAGGAATTGGTAGCCACAAGTTCCCCACGAGTTCCCTTCCCCCTTTTTTTTTCTCTCTCTCTCTCTCTTTTTTCGTTTTTTTTTATTTGTTTATTTCTCTGTTTCTCTGTTTCTCTCTCTCTCTCTCTCTCTCTCTCTCTCTCTCTCTCTCTCTCTCTCTCTCTCATAGTACTTCTAATGTTTCTACCACCTTCTTCTTTATTGTTATTTTCTCCTCTCTCTCTCTCTCTCTCTCTCTCTCTCTCTCTCTCTCTCTCTCTCTCTCTCTCTCTCTCTCTCTCTCTCTCTCTGTGTGTGTGTGTGTGTGTGTGTGTGTGTGTGTGTGTGTGTGTGTGTGTGTGTGTGTGTGTGTGTGTGTGTGTGTGTGTGTGTGTGTGTGTGTAAGTAAGTAAGTAAGTAAGTAAGTAAGTAAGTAAGTAAGTAAGTAAGTAAGTAAGTAAGTAAGTAAGTAAGTAAGTAAGTAAGTAAGTAAGTAAGTAAATGTTTATTGCTACAAAAGTTAACAATATTGCACATAAAGTATGGATACACTAAGGTCCGTCGAGCAAAGCTCCCTGACGGACAAATAGTACTATACAATAGGTATGTGGTCATGGACAGGTAACCTAGTACATTCTAGTCATACAGGTTACTAACATTTTATTACTGGCTCATAGATTGTTGAAGTAAGAGATACTTCTTAATTTCTTGCTTAAACCTAGATATGTTGGCTGTAGTTAGTAGAATTTTTTTCTCAGGAGGCAAACTGTTAAACATCTTGGGACCGCTATTAATCACACTATTTCTGTACAATATAGTTCTAAACGTTGGGCAAACTAAGTTAATGTTGTTGTTCCTTGTGTTGATATTTCCAGTAAGTAATTTGAAAATAGAATTTCTACCGTAACATTTATAAATCAGCAACAGTGTGTGTGTGTGTGTGTGTGTGTGTGTGTGTGTGTGTGTGTGTGTGTGTGTGTGTGTGTGTGTGTGTGTGTGTGTGTGTGTGTGTGTGTGTGTGTGTGTGTAAAAGTCAAGTGCGATCCGAATTTAATAGCAAACACAGAGCAAGCTGGACAAGAAACAGAAACGTACGAGTAAATACAAACATACATACAGTCAAACATACATGAGCAAGTAAAAAATATATATACCAAAATCCCGGCAAGGACGCGAGCACCACCTCTTTAAAGAACCTGCCACACCTCGAGTTTTCCAGAAAGCCATAAAATAAGTAACAAATGGAATGGAGTTGAGTGCCGCTGCCATATATAATACAAACGATACTATGAAAGGCCCCTCCCCCACCGCTATTCCCAACCAGTGTAGCCTGAAAACAAGTTAGAAAACAATAGGAAGGGGTCGTAAAAACTTCCCTTCCGGCGAGATTATAACGTGCAACATATTATACACGCACTAGGAATGGAAAAAAGACGAGAAATAAATAAAAACAGCAGGAATGATATGTCTTCTTTTTTTTTCGGGCTTCTAATAATGCAGTGAAGGTTCCAGGGATTAAATTCACCTTTCATTTCGCTCCAGGTTCACTCATATAAAGTCAACGCAGTACCCAATAATGAAGTACGCTAAAACTCTTCCTCGCTCGTTCATTATTTCCTGTCTCTCTCTCTCTCTCTCTCTCTCTCTCTCTCTCTCTCTCTCTCTCTCTCTCTCTCTCTCTCTCTCTCTTACCATCCTACCTACTTTTATAGCCCTTTATCTATTTTATGTCTAGTTGATTATTTATTTACATGTTCAGCTGTCCATCCACTCATCTGTCTATTTGTCTATCCATCTATCCATTTATCCACCCATGTATCCGTCTATCGACCTATCTAAACATCTTTCTGTCCACCCATCGCACTATCAATCTATCTGTGTAGCTATGTATCTCTAGTAATCAGTCTTTTTATCTGTATTTATTTATCTATCTATCCTGCAGCTTTCTTCCTGTACTTCCTTTTTACCACCCGGTCAGGCAGGAAATGGCTTTGCTTTCATTACCTTCTTTCTTACCTCTCTTCTCTTCCTGACGTTGCTGTTTTTGTATTCCAGTCGCCTCCCAAGAGAAGAGGAGTTTTGTTGATTAGCAGCCCTCACAAAACCTCAGGAAGCCAAGCCAAGGGGATTCCCTCCTACGCACATTTCTTTGGTGTTTGAGTATTAAAAAACAATTGCCATGAAAAAGACGATCCGATATAGGAACACTGAGCTTCGAAGGAGAATATGATTGACTTGGTATTTTTGTGATTTTTTTTTTCTCTCTTTTTGTCTTTGTCTCAGTGTCTCTTTCTCTTTCTTCAGTCTCGCAAGCTACCACATCATCTTTCCTCTCTTGTCTCCTCCGTGTGTCCCTCTCCTCCGTCTCTCCGCGCCTTCTCCACCTCCTTTCCTTTATCTCAATACGGTCAATGAGGGAAGTTGCAAAGGGGGAAAAGGTAAGATATATGACCTGAATAATCCTTCTTCTTTCCACTCCTGTATTCTCTCTCTCTCTCTCTCTCTCTCTCTCTCTCTCTCTCTCTCTCTCTCTCTCTCTCTCTCTCTCATTATTCCTTCAGTACTTCTACTAAGTTATTTCTTTCTTTTCATATCTCTCTCTCTCTCTCTCTCTCTCTCTCTCTCTCTCTCTCTCTCTCTCTCTCTCTCTCTCTCTCTACTACAAACTTTAATGGGAAGGGAAAGCTGCTCACTGAAGCCAAAATCCCTGAAGAACAGATGAATGTCCCTCCTTCACTTTCCTCCTCCTTCTCTTCCTTCTTGGGCGGAATAATCACGTACTCACAGGTAAGTTACGACGCACCTGATTACACTGGCGGCGTCTCAGCTCGGGGCTCCTTCGGACACCCACCACACCTGAGCTAACCGAAATCCCCTTGTGCATAAAGTATCTGCATAAGGTGGATAATCCTAAACACCCTGTCTCAACTTACGCAACGAGACGGAATTTCGTGCTGTTGCCTTTCCTCTCCTCTTCTCTCCTCTTCTCTCCTCCTCTCCTCGCAAATCTTCCATGTCCGCCATTAGTCTGTCGTGTAAACATGTTATGGTACTTTACGTTTTCCTACTAATGCCAGCAAGTAGGGCGCTGGAGAGAGGAGAGAGAGGGACTGGTTATGCTGTAGCGGGTAATAAAAAGAATAACGGCTCGAGGAAGTTACGTTATTCTGTCGTGCTGTCAATACGAGTACAACAGAGATGGTAGAAGAATCAGGTTTGAGCCTCGGTATATACTTCGTTTCATTTGACGCTCACTTATTACAGAAAGGAAAATAAAAGAGTTTCAATCTCCAGCATAAGAAGAGGCGGGAAGGTACGTTGGGATAATGTTGGTAAAACTGACGCAGCAGCAAGAGAATTCGCAAAAACTTTTTATATAATAACTCTGTTGGAACCACGTCCTTGTGGTCTCGGCAGCCCAGCAACTACAAAAACAGAGAATTTAGTTTAAATAATATTTCAGCAACGGATGAAAAATGCGGGGCACTGAAAAGAATTAAAAGAACGCTTAAAATGTTGGTATCATTGCACTGGTAGACGATACCGCGTTATTTCAAGCACTGCAGCAGAAGGGAGTAAATGTCAAGGGCTCAAAGCACAAGGAAACTAATATTGGTAACACTGTCCCTTTAGAATGGAAGGACTCAATGTTGATAACAAACTCTCCGAAGAAGGAATGTTTGTTTCTCAAGCAACATGCATTGCACTGAAAAGCTGGCAGTGTCAACGACGATGATGCAACACAAACAATGTCCTGACGTGACACCAAGCAATGGAGGAAAGAGCGGCTATGCAGGTGGAGGTAGTACCGCAGCCTAATAATGCTGAGGGTGTTAACAGTGCAGGATTTGTTAAAAGCACACGTAGTGTTTAAAGTGCCGGAACACTACAGGGCTGGTAACAACGAACATGCTATTAAAGGGCGGTCACGCTGCCACACTCACCTGAACTGAGTCTTGTCGCTTTTTCTTCTTACGACTATTGTGTCAAAATGACTTAGAATATTAATAAACAAAACAGTCTACACATAACACTGAAATGCTTATTTTTCATGAATTACACAACACCAACACCACGATCATTCACTACAGACACACCTGCAGAACAAGCAACATCTTTATCTTTACAGTTCAATCTTGAGTTTCATTTACCTTTCATAACATAGCCATTCTTAATACTACTGAAAGATTATCGATATTAGCGTTTTGTATCATTCCAGTACCGACAACATCATCTTTCTGCTTTACTGTCACCAGAACGAGAAAATACATAGACGGTGACACTGCATAAATATAACACGTTCTTTAACAGCATTATAGCCACTACAACAATAAAACAAACAGTAACATTTCCTCACTACTGCACCACCTCAAATATCACCTTTAAGATCAATAGGACGAAAAAAAAAAAAAAACGAAAGAAGAAAAAAACAAGGCAGTAATGCTTAGGTAAAATCATATTGCAACCAGAGAAACAAGAATATTTAGAGTTCTCGGCAGTCACGCCCCTTAACAATCAGGGTGGCGATAAATTTTTGTAATCTTGCTACCTGTTTGAAGTTTCCGTGTTTATCATCTTCCCTTATTTATTCCTTCTACTACTAACTTCTTTCTTCACATCTTCATTCTTGTTATAATTTTCTTTCTTAAGTATTTCATTTCCTCTCGGTTCTTAGGTCACAACTATCACGTTCATCTCCTCTGCAACAGGAACAGCACGGGAGAGAGAGAGAGAGAGAGAGAGAGAGAGAGAGAGAGAGAGAGAGAGAGAGAGAGAGAGAGAGAGAGAGAGAGAGAGAGAGAGAGAGAGAGAGAGAGAGAGAGAGAGAGAGAGAGAGAGAGAGAGAGAGAGAGAGAGATGAATTGGACCCTCGTGTAGGAAGATTACATTTCTCCATCCCACCACGAGAGAGAGAGAGAGAGAGAGAGAGAGAGAGAGAGAGCATATCTACGTAAAATGCACCTAACAATGCACGGCTGGAATATGTGCAGTGTGTCAGGAGCGCCGCAGTTATAGAAAGAATATTTACTGCATACAACACTGCGACGGTAAAACATTTAAATCGCCCCCAAACTGCAACGCCCACGATTCAGTGTTTGCGGAATCAAAAGGAAGGAAAAAGATAAAAGAAAAATAAAGGGAAAGGAAAGGCTTAAATAACACTGCGGTAATTGTAGTAGATGATGGTTGGTTATGGAGTATGTAAATAAGTAAGACAGTAAGTGGGCGAGTAAGTAGGTAGACAGGCAGGTAATTAATTAAGGCAGGAAGGAAGGAAGGAAGGAAGGAAGGAAGGAAGGAAGGAAGGAAGGAAGGAAGGAAGGAAGGAAGGAAGGAAGGAAGGAAGGAAGGAAGGAAGGAAGGAAGGAAGGATGGATGGATGAATGAATGAATGAATGAATGAATGAATGAATGAATGAAAGGATAAGAAAAGAAAGGAAAAAGAAACCAAACATACTGAAGAGTGACAGAAAATAAAAACGAAGATAAGAAACAACTCAAATTAATCAACCAATAAAAAAAAGGAACGAACACACGAATAAATAATTAAACCCCCAAAAAAGTAACAAAAAAAACCAAGTACCGAAACACACCTCGGAAACACACTAACCAAATAGGTATATAGTGGAACCATGCGTGCTTTGGGGTCCGAGGGGTCTCCAAGCGCACGGGTTCGAATCCTGTCCACGGTCCGAGTGTAGGTTGGGCTTCCTCACTCGGGGCAACGATTTACTAGGCTTTGAGATAGGAAGTACCCCAAAAAGTATCCCCTTTAGCCCATAAATTCCCGTGTAAAAGCCCACATGGTATGAAAAAAAAATACTTTCTTAATTTTCCCCATATCAAACAAAAAAGTGTCTATTTTTCCTTACAGACCCACCATCACCTGAACCTCAATACCCTGAACGCCACCTAAGGCACGACCCTCTCACTGCAGACCACCACCACCACCACCACCACCTCCACCATATCACCATCTCGTCGTTCTTATCAGTGTAGTTGAGGTAATCGTTATGGGAACACGATGGCAGAGAGTGTTTCCCCTTTCTTAACGAGCTTTTCATTGCTCTTTCTACTTTCCTTCTTGTTTTTATTATTGGTTGGGGTGGTGGTGGTGGTGGTGGTGGTGGTGGTGGTGGTGGTGGTGGTGGTGGTGGTGGTGGTGGTGGTGGTGGTGGTGGTGTGAGGAAAACGGGGAGGTAATGAATAAGGCTCCATCTACTTTATAATATATTTGTTCTGCCATTAACTAGCCTTTTTCATACATCGAAAAACTAAACAATAATAGTAGTAATAATAATAATAATAATAATAATAATAATAATAATAATAATAATAATAATAATAATAATAATAATAATAATAATAACAACAACAACAACAACAACAACAACAACAACAACAACAACAACAACAACAACAACAACAATAATGACAAAAATAAAACAATTTCATATCCTAACAACCAGCAAACCAGAGAGAGAGAGAGAGAGAGAGAGAGAGAGAGAGAGAGAGAGAGAGAGAGAGAGAGAGAATAACACATCTGAGCTACCCCCACCCTTTCTGCTATAAATTTCTATCAACATTTAAACAACAAAAAAAAGCGCCCTGGCCATTAATCAGTAGTAAAGAGCGGGCGAGGGCGGGACACGGAAGCTCAATAATCAACAGAGGGGGAAAGGTAAGTTGAGATCACTGATTCTTCCTCTTCTGGACAGCGACACACGACCACCTTACCTAACGCTTGTACATCCTTCTAACATAACCTAACCTAACCTTACCTAACGCTTGTACAGCCTTCTATAATCACTCACAGCTACTCACAGGTAACCTATAACACTGCATATACCTGTAGCTTGTTCTCCAGTGAGGTTAGGGCCTATACTCAGAAACGCTTTGTTCTCTCACCATCACAGCTTTTCAAAGGCTCTAATTCAGCGTTTCCCAATCTTTTCTGACCATAGCACCCCCTGTTGTCATATCTAAGCAGCCCAGCACTCCTAACTAATATCTTGGTATTAGTAGGATAAAAGATAGTGAAGCGGGTGCATCACTTCCCAGCACCCCGTATAATTGATTTCAGCACCCCCACGTTGGGAAACGCTGTTCTAGTTGAAAATCTCAAGTTTTCAAGGGTATTTCTACGGTTCTGGTTGGCATGATTTCTGGTTTATTAAAAGGAGAAACTGTCTTGAAAACATGGCTAGTCATCTCTGTGGCCTTGGAAAATTGTTGTGGTGAGAGAGCAAGGCATCTCTGAATACGGGTGTAGAAACGGTGTATGGATAAGATAACAAGGACTATTGGTGATATCTTTCTTGTTATCATTACTACTAATACCTGCCCTGCCACGATCATTATCATTACTATCACCTGCTGGCTGGCTGGGATATGGCGGCTGTGTGGTGGCGGTAGCAGTGGCGGTGGTAATAAAGGTAAAATGAGGAAATGGTGGTGGTGGCGGTGGTACTTGTGGCGGCTATAACACCTGTAATAACGGAGAAAGAAAGGTGGTGATAGTGGTGCCGAGGACGGAGAGCGAGAATGCCGCTAAATACGAACACAGGAAATGAAAGTCAAATAAAGGAGACACTAATATATTTTTTTTCTCCTATTTTTTTACATACATACACACGTGCTGCATACATACACTTATACATACATTCGGAAAACCTTTTGCGGCCACATCACACGCGGATACACATACAAGACATTAGACCCTTTACCTAACCTAACCAAAACGACCACACACACACACACACACACACACACACACACACACACACACACACACACACACACACACACACACTTAAATTTGAACAGATTACCTTACCTAACGACTTTGCTTTACTTACACTAGACAAACCTAACTTAATCTAGGACAATATGCCTAATACAATAAATATTCCATACGCGCCCATAACCAATCAGTGGAGTCGCCGGGCGTTTATTGGTCCAATCGACTGTCAATCACAAGATGCGCTAATTTCCAGCTTTGCCCTAATCACCAATTGTCATACCGGATTACGATTAGATAATGAGATGATTAGGCTAAAGCAGACAGACGGCGGAGAGAGAGAGAGAGAGAGAGAGAGAGAGAGAGAGAGAGAGAGAGAGAGAGAGAGAGAGAGAGAGAGAGAGAGAGAGAGAGAGAGAGAGAGAGAGGACGGGGAATGAGGAACGAGGCCACAGGATTGGTTTGATTTAAAGTTTTCAACAAAGAACAATTAATTCAATAAAAGTTGTAGTTTCAATAAAGCAAATAAATCGATTATTTTTATTTCTTTTGAAAAAAAATATTATTTTTAATCCTACCAGACAAAGACAAAGACAGACAGAAAAACACAGACTGACAGACATTCAGACAGAAACAAATAAACAGATAGACAAACACACAGAAAAACAGAAAAATTATAAAACAAATAGACACAAATATATATATATATATATATATATATATATATATATATATATATATATATATATATATATATATATATATATATATATATAGCATGCAAATAGACAAACTGACGAACAGACAGACATAGGATAGACGTACAACCTCCATCACTATCTGCATAATAATTAATTCCAAGCTTCCATCCCTCCTCTCCTCTCTCTCTCTCTCTCTCTCTCTCTCTCTCTCTCTCTCTCTCTCTCTCTCTCTCACATGAACTCACTCTCCCACTCTCTCATTCCTCGCTGCCTTCCTTCCTTCCTCCCCCAGTCCCTCCATCCTACTTCATCCCTCCTGTCTGGCTTCCTTCCTCGACTTCTCCTTGTCCCGAGCACTGCATCAAGAAGACAGAGCTAATTTAACTTCGATTCGCAGTTCACCCACCCAGCATTGAGAGTCACGGGAGGAAAGGCCTCATCAAACCCTCCCTTGACGTATCTATGGGCAGGTGGGCTACAAAATCAAGGGAAGAGCTACACTAGAGAGGAGACAGGAAGAGGTACACTACACGCCACATTGCAGAGGATAATAGCGGTGGTTCAGGGTGGTACAGAGTAAAGGGAGGCGGTTCAGGGGGCGTTGTAGGTTAAAGGCGGAGGTTAAAGGAGGTGGTTAGGCGAAGAGGATTGAGGGGGAAAGATTAAACGAAGACGAAGGAGGAGGACTGGAGGAAAAGAAGTTAAGATGCGATGAAGCGAAGAGGTTAACTGATGAGACTGAAAGAATGGAGGTAAGGAATCAAGTACTTAGGCAGATGATGGGGGGAAATATTTAAAGAGCCGGAGAGAGAGAGAGAGAGAGAGAGAGAGAGAGAGAGAGAGAGAGAGAGAGAGAGAGAGAGAGAGAGAGAGAGAGAGAGAGAGAGAGAGAGAGAGAGAGAGAGAGAGAGAGAGAGAGAGAGAGAGAGAGAGAGAGAGAGAGAGAGAGAGAGAGAGAGAGAGAGAGAGAGAGAGAGAGAGAGAGAGAGAGAGAGAGAGAGAGAGAGAGAGAGAGAGAGAGAGAGATTTGATATTTTCAGCTGATATTTGGATTTGACATTTGATTTTGTGTTTTGACATATCTGTTTTTTCTTTACATTATGAGTTGCATATATTCATGAACACCAAATCAAGGCCAGGTGTATTAACCCCTCCAGCACTGGGACACATTTTTACCTTGAAATTTGTGTACGATAAAACCATTTTGTTGACATTAGGAAGGGTCTATGTAGGTCAAAAAATTAACCTCTTCAGAACTGAGACACATTTTTACCTTGAGATTTATGAACGATAAGGCCATTTTGTTGACATTATGAAGGGTCTATGTAGGTCAGAAAATTAACCCCTTCAGAACTGAGACACATTTTTACCTTGCGATTTGTGTACGATAAGACTATTTCATTGACATTAGGAAAGGTCTATAGAAGTAATAAGATTAATGGTCACAATCTTCACTATTCTAATCCCCCTACGAGTTTCTGAAGCTGTATAAAATCACCAAATAGTAAGCAGAATGAATATGGAAACGCGTCATGGTACTGAAAGGGTTAATGGCCACAGTCTTCACTATTTTATTCCCCCCTATGAGTTTCTGAAGCTGTATAAAATCACCAAATTATAAGCAAAATAAATATGAAAACGCGTCGTGGTACTGAAGAGGATAAACCGAAGCTTAATACACACAAGAAGATAAAAAACATAAATAACGCAAATGTATTTAACTTAATTATAAAATTTTAACCTTTATAGAAATTGCAATATAATCAATGTTATCAATTCTTTCTAACGCACACCAACACACACACACACACACGCACACACAAATACAGAGAGAGAGAGAGAGAGAGAGAGAGAGAGAGAGAGAGAGAGAGAGAGAGAGAGAGAGAGAGAGAGAGAGAGAGAGAGAGAGAGAGAGAGAGAGAGAGAGAGAGAGAGAGAGAGAGAGAATTGGGGGAGGGAAGTCAGGTCAAACAGCGCGTGAAGAAGGTATTGAACGAAAGATAAGAAGGGACAGAGAGAGAGAGAGAGAGAGAGAGAGAGAGAGAGAGAGAGAGAGAGAGAGAGAGAGAGAGAGAGAGAGAGAGAGAGAGAGAGAGAGAGAGTAAGAGCTGGACAATCCTCAAGATATCTAGCGCCCCACTTTAACTTAACCTTCTACCTGACTCTCCTCCTCCTCCTCCTCCTCCTCCTCCTCCTCCTCTTCTTCTTGTTTCTCTTCTTCTTCTTCCTCTTCTTCCTCCTACCATCATCCCTCCTCCTCACTTTTACGTTTTTCTTCATACAACTTTCGTAAGGCAATTCGTTTTGCTATTTTTATCTTTCTTTCTTAATGCCTTTTTATACCACTTGCTCCTCCTCCTCCTCCTCCTTCTCCTCCTCCATCTGCTTATCCTCCTCATTTTTTTTCTAATCTCCATTTACTTATATTCCTGTAATTTTTCCCTTTTTCACATCACTCATATGCACCTCCTTCTCCTTATCCTCCTCCTCTTCTTCTTCCAATTCCTCCTCCTCCTCCTCCTCCTTCTCCTCCTCCTCCTCCTATTACCACCTCTCGTATCTTGCCTTTCCTTATCTTTCCGCTA
>NC_059289.1:13188425-13195925 GCF_017591435.1 Portunus trituberculatus | reverse complement strand
TGGCAGGATGCAGGGCTTCACCCACTGGGTGAGGAGGGACCGACAGGAGCGAACTGGAGGTGGAGTGGCTGTCTGCTTCAAGGAAGGAATGCAGGCCCAGCTACTCGACATAGACACGCCTCCACTGATGGAGATGATGTACTTCCGAGTAACGCTGGCAGACCGCTCAGCCCTCCTGCTGTGTGCCCTGTATCGCCCCCCGCGACAAGGGCCTGACTCACTCCTGTACCTGACTGAGACTTTAGACAACCTGATGATGGCACACAGCTGCAGCCACGTGCTGATTGTGGGGGATCTCAATCACCACCTGGAAAGAGACGCCTACGAGAATCTCCTGGAGGTGCAGGGTCTGACAGATCATGTCACCTTCCCCACACATGAACGAGGAGGGACATTAGACCCTGTCATCTCAGACTACCAGGAGGACAAGCTTCAGTGTCATCAGCTGGGGCTCGTGGGCAGCTCTGATCATCACGCTGTACTGACACAGCTGGAAGTGGGCGTGGCTCAGGACGAGGCCACCACCCGCACCATCTGGCTGTGGAACAAAGCAGACTGGGCTTCCCTGCGCCGCGACCTGACCCACACCCCATGGGCCACTCTGCTACAGGGAGGAGCAGAGGTGAAGCACTTGCACTCACCTCTCACCTTCTCGCCCTCCAGAGACGCCACGTCCCACACAGGGAATACACCACCAGACCGACGGATCAGCCATGGTTTGGCTACCGTTGCCGTGTTGCTGCTGAGGCAAAGTATGCTGCCTGGCTCCGCTACAAGAGGAACCCGACTCGGCGCAACAAGGACTTGCATAGGGCTGCATGCAGGAGGATGGTGGTAACCAGCAAGTGGGCCTTAAAAAAGTGGGAGGAAAGCCTGCGCCGGAAACTGTGTGGCACTGGCGTAGGAAACAAAACTTGGTGGTCCCTTGTTAAGGACAAACAGGAACTGGCCACCAAGAATCCATCCCTCCCTCAGCAAGCAGGACGGTACTGTCGCCACCAGCAGTAAGGAGAGGGCACAGTTGCTGGCTTCCTTGTTTGCTGGAAAAATGAAGGTGGGGAATCCACAGCAGCCACCGCCTCAGCTGGTCCAGCAATGTGAGAAGACTGTCACCATGGTGGAGGTGACGCATCAGCAGGTGAAGCGATTATTGCGGGGCTGGACACACAGAAAGCCACCGGCCCTGATGACATCAGCCCGCACCTGCTGAAGCGATGCTCCCAGGAACTGGCTGCCCCTCTCACCCAAGTCTTCACAACTTGTGTACGGGAAAACGTCTGGCCTTCAGTGTGGAAGGAGGCTCGAGTAGTTCCGTACACAAAAAGCTCAGGACGGACCCAAAAACTACAGACCCATATCCCTGTTGTCAGTGGTGGGTAAAGTGTTTGAGAGGGTCGTGGCAGAGGTGGTGTGTAGCCATCTCAAGGACAATGCCCTCCTCTCAGACCAACAGTTTGGGTTCAGACCTGGAAGGTCAACCTCCGACCTAATGATGCTTCTCACCAGGCAGTGGCAGGACGCCCTCGACGACGGCAAGGACACTATAGTGGTTGCTTTGGACATAGCTGGAGCTTTTGATAAAGTATGGCACAACGGATTACTAGAAAAGCTTCGTGCTAAAGGCATCCAGGGTGGCTTGCTACGACTCCTGGGAAATTACCTGCAGGACAGAAGCCTCAAGGTGGTTGTCAACGGGCAAACATCTGAGTCCCTGCCTGTGGAGGCATCAGTGCCACAGGGTTCAATTCTTGGCCCACTCCTGTGGAATATCTACGTGGATGATCTTCTCCAGCTACTGCCAGGAGTCAAGGCCTATGCTGATGACTGCACCCTCTCCTATACCTATCCACGCCAGGACAGTGGGCGGGCTGCTGAGGCCATCAATCAGCAGCTACGAGTGATAAAGGAGTGGGGTGCTCGCTGGCAAGTGACATTCGCGCCGGAGAAGACACAGGCAATGGTTGTCTCTCGGTCCCCAGCCGCCATGGCAGCAATGGCAGGAAAGTTGTCTTTTGGCGCTGCTGCTCTCCCACTCCAAGATGACGTCAAGATACTTGGAGTGGAGGTGGATCGAGGGCTGAGGTTTGACAGCCATGTCAAACCATTGCCAAGAAAGCCTCTCACAGGATCTCCGCTCTCAGAAGGATCGCCAGTTTCCTCGACAGGAAGGGAGACTGCTGCTGTACAAGGCACAGGTGCGGCCCCACCTTGAGTACGCAGCTCTCTCCTGGATGTCCTGTGCCGCCACACACAGAAGGAGACTGGACAGCATCCAACGCCGCGCCATACGGCTAGTAGATGCTGCAATACCACCTCACCCAGAGCCTGAGCGTCCCTTGATTCACTGGAACACCGCAGAGATGTGGCGGCGATCGTAGTGTTCCATAAGGCACAGGTGCAAAGAGTGCCACATCTGGCAGGGCTGCGTCATCCTCTGAGAGTCACCGCACGGAGCACGAGAACGGTGCTCAATGGTGGTGACGCCGTAGAGGTGCCGCGATCCCACGGGTGTCAGCATCAACGCACCTTCGCAGGACGCGTCTCCAGGATGTGGAACTTGTTCACGGCCGCGGTGCCTCACGTCCAGGAGATGAACACACACAGTGTCAAACTGATGGCACATAAGTGGAGACAGACACTGCCAACTCCTCTGACACTCTTTGTGACGTGACACTCAGTGTAGTGCAGTGCGTGAATAGTGCTAGTGAAGTGAAAAGAACAGTGCTCCATTTACATGCTGACCATCTTGTATATTATCTATTTTTAAGTCTTGTAAATATTGTAGAGAAATAGATTGTAGTACCCTTAGAATAGGTAGCACACGACAGTGCGCCTTTGGGTACATGTTCTTCTGTATAAATTATGTTTAAATAAAAAAAAAAAAAAAAGAGAGAGAGAGAGAGAGAGAGAGAGAGAGAGAGAGAGAGAGAGAGAGAGAGAGAGAGAGAGAGAGAGAGAGAGAGAGAGAGAGAGAGAGAGAGAGAGAGAGAGAGAGAGAGAGAGAGAGAGCCATTCATTAAATCTTAAGGTGAGAGCGCCAAAAAATGGCAGGCAACACCGCGAGCCACCCAGCCCCCCACACGACGCACCCCGACGCTAAGGCAGAATTTACTCCAGGGATTGGTGTTGATAATGTACCGTGTCTGCCACTTTCCGAGGCGGCCATCATCAGATAGCGCCCGTGCACCGTTAGCCTGCCAGGGGGAGCTTGCTATCTCGTAATATCTTGTTGCAATTGTTCTTCCCACCTCTCTCTCTCTCTCTCTCTCTCTCTCTCTCTCTCTCTCTCTCTCTCTCTCTCTCTCTCTCCATCTATCTATTTATCTCCCTCCCTCTCACTCCTCAAGATTCACGACAAGGCGGGACATTAGGAAGATTATCCAATCACAACTCAGGTTTATCTTGTCTTCCTTCTGTGTTGACGCGACTCATTCCGTGATTACACTCATAAGTTATTTCAATTCCTCATACACTTACTCAAAAGGACACTGTCATTTGCCTATACTCTCTCTCTCTCTCTCTCTCTCTCTCTCTCTCTCTCTCTCTCTCTCTCTCTCTCTCTCTCTCTCTCTCTCTCTCTCTCTCTCTTCTCACTAACTCACTCATGCACTCAATGGCGTCCCTCCTCAATGGTTCTCATAGTTCACTGCCTTCCTGTTACCCTTCCCGCCTCCTTCATTCACTCACTGATACCCTCCCTCAATGGCTCACTGTCTTACTACTGTCTATCTCACTCCCTCACTCTCACTCTCTCTCTCTCTCTCTCTCTCTCTCTCTCTCTCTCTCTGTCCCCGCCACTCTTGCCCTCCCTTCGTTCTTACATACCGGACTTAATTTTTACCTGCAAGACCCATCCAACCCACACCTTTGCACTGGGTCAATACCTTCCTTGCTCACCCACTTACTCATGCCATCGATTAGTTCCAGGAACCCTTCACTTCACACCAAAGACAAGAGGGTGAAGTGAGATTTATATGTTGTCCTTCACTTATTTTACTTTGTTCCTCTCGATTTGCCGGTAGATAAAAAGTTCTTTACGTTTATTTCACCATACATTTTACTCTCTCTCTCTCTCTCTCTCTCTCTCTCTCTCTCTCTCTCTCTCTCTCTCTCTCTCTCTCTCTCTCACCTAAGCTCAATCACTCATCACAACTCGTATGTAACAACAAAGGAACCAATAATTAGTTCTATAAGCCCTTTAGGACGATGCGCCTGCACACACACACACACACACACACACACACACACACACACAATAACGGTAGGTGTCTCCAATCAAGTCAGTGAGAGAGGTGACTGGTAACTGTGTGCAAGAGGCCAGGTTATGTGAGAGAGAGAGAGAGAGAGAGAGAGAGAGAGAGAGAGAGAGAGAGAGAGAGAGAGAGAGAGAGAGAGAGAGAGAGAGAGAGAGAGAGAGAGAGAGAGAGAGAGAGAGAAATATTTTGCAAAGGACTGAACTCGGGTTGAGATTAGGCCCAAACTAAGCTCCTTTGAATATTATTGCCCACTGCAGAGGAAGGAGGAGGAGGAGGAGGAGGAGGAGGAGGAGGAGGAGGAGGAGGAGGAGGAGGAGGAGGAGGAAGGAGGAGGAGGAGGAGAAGAGAGGAAAAAGGAGAAGGAGAAGGAGAAGGAGAAGGAGAAGGAGACGGAGAAGAAGAAGGAGAAGAAGAAGAAAGACAAGGACAATGACAAGGACAAGAAGAAGAGAAGAAAATGATGAAGAAAAGAAGAAGAAAGAGTATGAATAGAAAAAGAAAAACGAGAAGAAAAGAACAAAAACATACCAAAAACAAAAACAAGAAGAAAAAGAAGAGAACATGAACAGGAAAGAAAAAAAAAGAACACGAAGGGAGGAAGGGAGAAAACAATGATAATGACGAAAATAAGACAAAAAAAAGAATGGCAGAGAACAAAAGGAAAATATAACAGGAAGAAGGGTGGAAGTAAAGAGAGAGAGAGAGAGAGAGAGAGAGAGAGAGAGAGAGAGAGAGAGAGAGAGAGAGAGAGAGAGAGAGAGAGAGAGAGAGAGAGAGAAAAAAAAAAAGTTAGAGTGATGAGAAACACACTGAAAGGAGGTGTCATTGAGAGTGAATGGGCAAGTCTCCTAAATGAGTTGCGGGAGGGAGGGAGACAGAGAGAGGAGATAGAGGGAGGGGACAGAGGGAAGGAGAAATGAGGGAGAGAGGGAGAAGGGTGGGAAAGAGAGCGAAATGAGAGTTCAACAGCGCAGCACTTAACACGGGGCATTTGGCAAGGAGAGAGCGCGAGGATAGAGGTGTCGAGGTGAAGGTGAGTGACTGTGAATGATGGAGAGTGACGCGATGAACGAGTAAGTAGGCAGGTAGATGTGAGTTTCCAGAGAGAGAGAGAGAGAGAGAGAGAGAGAGAGAGAGAGAGAGAGAGAGAGAGAGAGATGGTAGAAAGGAAAAATAATTCAAACTTATCAAAAAAATGTACTCAATAAAATTAAGAGAGATTTGAAAGAGAGAGAGAGAGAGAGAGAGAGAGAGAGAGAGAGAGAGAGAGAGAGAGAGAGAGAGAGAGAGAGAGAGAGAGAGAGAGAGAGAGAGAGAGAGAGAGAGAGAGAGAGAGAGAGAGAGAGAGAGAGAGAGAGAGAGAGAGAGAGAGAGAGAGAGAGAGAGAGAGAGAGAGAGAGAGAGAGAGAGAGAGAGAGAGAGAGAGAGTAAAAAAAATGAAAACGTATGAAAAAAAATACCAAAAAAAACTGAGAGAGAGAGAGAGAGAGAGAGAGAGAGAGAGAGAGAGAGAGAATATACCCAGGTCGTACTCACTTACTCTAAACTCTCGTCACGTTTTCTGTTGCCGTCCATCCACCTTACCCTCCCTCCCTCTAGCGGCTTTTCATCATGCATTTCCTCCTAATTTTCCACGTCCGACCCTCGTCCCATTCCTAGATGAAGACAAATAAGGGGTTTCCAGGGCGGGCACGGGAGGGCTAGGTAGGTAGGTATGATTTACTGCTTTTACTGCTTCAGACTAGAGTGTAAAACCAGCAGGGAAGGCTTTAGTGCTTGGACTTAAGACCGAGTATCCACAGAGGGAGATATTAAGTGGTTGGTGGTGGAAAATAGAGTTAGTGAAGAAGATTATACTATGATGCATGGCTGGGTCTGTGTCATGAGAGGTGTGCGTGTGGAAAGTTAAGGAAAAAATTATATGTGAGGGTTAGTGTGTGTGTGTGTGTGTGTGTGTGTGTGTGTCTGTCTGTCTGTCTGTCTGTCTGTCTGTCTCTCTCTCTCTCTCTCTCTCTCTCTCTCTCTCTCTCTCATTCCTCGTCTCACATCGCACTGTTATTGACTTAAAGAGATGAAATTCGGGGTTTTCTGTAATGTTAATACTTCCTCTGCACCAAAAGAGGACCCAAGATGCCCGTAAGCCTCTGCCGGATAACTAATAAGAAAACTTTATGGCCTCGTCTGTCCACCATTACTGCGCTGCATATCATGTCTCACGTTTTCTTTTCTTTTTTATTTCGTAACAAAATGGGACGTTACACATGTCACGTAACACTCTCTCTCTCTCTCTCTCTCTCTCTCTCTCTCTCTCTCTCTCTCTCTCTTTTATTCCCAGCCATACATATTCATTATAACGAGGAAAGGCAATTAGGATTATCGAAATTAGTTCGTCGGCATAATATAACGACAGCGAATTACTTTGTGCAAGGGACTGATCGTTGTGTATCGCTCTTTTTTGCCGCTGCACGACCTCGCCTCCTCATTGGTCCAGCTATTCCGTGCCGTGTTCTCTTATTGGACGATTCTCTGTGCACTTGTTTCCTATTTACCAGTCACCGTTCGCTAAACAAACACCCCCATTGGCTGGAGTCATCAGAGGCACCGGCGAGTTCACCAATCAGGACTAATATTTACGCCAAACATTATACTTACACGCTCGCCACCGCCCGAACAAAACATTAAAGGCAATGACACAAGTTCAACATTTTTAAAAAGAATTCCATTATCGTGTTCGTTTCGGAAGAGGCAATCAAGATTCTCAAAAATGTCTACTATATCATAGATAGCGAGAAGATACAGTAGTGTGTGTGTGTGTGTGTGTGTGTGTGTGTGTGTGTGTGTGTGTGTGTGTGTATGTGTGTGTGTGTGTGTGTGTGTGTGTGTGTGTGTGTGTGTGTGTGTGTGTGTGTGTGTGTGTGTGTGTGTGTGTGTGTGTGTGTGTGTGTGTGTGTGTGTGTGTGTGTGTGTGTGTGTGTGTGTGTTTCACTGTTTGATCTGCTGCAGTCTCTGACGAGACAGCCAGACGTTACCCTACGGAACGAGCTCAGAGCTCATTATTTCCGATCTTCGGATAGGCCTGAGACAAGGCACACACCACACACCGGGACAACAAAGTCACAACTCCTCGATTTACATCCCGTACCTACTCACTGCTAGGTGAACAGGGGCTACACGTGAAAGGAGACACACCCAAATATATCCACCCGGCCGGGGAATCGAACCCAGGTCCTCTGGCTTGTGAAGC
>NC_059289.1:13170925-13173425 GCF_017591435.1 Portunus trituberculatus | reverse complement strand
ATAAGCAAAGTCATACCTCACCGTGCCAATAAAGTCAAGTTTGCACCCGCGACAGTGAACGAGTGAGCTTATTGAGGCAAAAGAAGAGCCAGACATCAAAGGTCACACGTTAAGTGAGGCAAAGACCGTCGCATATGAGTAATTACATGACAGTATATTGGAAGGTCAATTGGCGTTTACTTTATTATAATTAATGACAGCAATTCGTCTAGATTAGTAATCTTTTAAGACTTTACTGAACATGAAATACTCTCCCAGGCACTAGAAGGTTTGAACAGCTCTGTCACTCCTTCTGTTGACTATGGTTTATTATGATACTAAACTATAAATCTATACACACACACACACACACACACACACACACACACACACACACACACACACACACACACACACACACACACACACCGTATAGCGTAGTAGTTAGCTTATTCGGCTAAAAACCGAGAAGGCCTGAGCTCGAGTTCCGGGCACAGCGAGGCAAATGGGCGAGCCTCTAAATGTTTAACGCCTGTTCACCCAGCAGCAAGCAGGTACGGGATATAAGTTGAGATGTTGTGGTCTCTGTCACGGTGTCTGGTGTGATCTCAGTCCTACCCGAGGATTGGTCAGTATGACCTCTGAGCTCTTTCCGTAAAGGATCGGCTGGCTGGTTGACCAAAAGACCACCAAGGTGAATTACGCCTGTCCCTCCCCCTCTCTCTCTCTCTCTCTCTCTCTCTCTCTCTCTCTCTCTCTCTCTCTCTCTCTTTTAAGCCACAAGTGTCAAAAAGTTAAGAGTGAGAATACTTTAGAAACAACAATCGTTAAATCACTTCTGCAGCAGACTAGGTGTGCTACACGCATAACATTAAGAGTGAATCGCATGGTTTCGTCCAAGGAAGAGGATCATCGCAGCTTTTGGTGATTCTAAGGGTTTACCATAAAATACAGCTAAGGGTTAAGTACACAACAAGAAATAACAAGTTTAAGTTCGACAAAATATTTTCAAAACGAGACTGGATGAAACTGATCGGCATACGAGTAGCAAATGAATGAGACGAATTTGTTACTTACGTTAATCCTTTGCCTGCTTGACAGGACGCTAGCTACTTCTTTCAAACCACTTTAAATCACTTCACTGAGCATAAAATAATAACAAGCACTAAGTCACTGGACCATAATTTAGATACACTTGGGGTGCGTGGCGGACCCTCTGAAAAGCACAACCAACCATCTGTCACACAAATCACCTATCTTATGTAGTGTTTCAACAGCATCGATTTATGTCAAAGTCTTTCATCAGTTCACTCCATATCACTGATCAAATCTTATCTGTGAGGTTTACAGCGTCTAGGAAAATGAAAAATAGGTCTGAGCAGGATCGTCTAGGAGTAAGTAATGGCAGTCCCTCCGACTCACTCGTCTCTAATTCCATATAGACATCTCCCCTGCGGATGACCGTGCACTCACTTACCGACCTCCTCTGAACTAAGACATTCGCATTTCCTTACATTTGTGTTAGACCGTTACATATTTGACAACTGTCTTCCTCAGAGAGTACAGACAAAGAGGAGGAGCGATAGCTTGTATTCACTTCCAGCACATCAGAGTGTACAGGTCCGTCTGGGTAAGTTGAACCTAGACGGAACTACATTGTGATCCTCTGGAAGTGAATACAGGCAATCAACATCCCCTCTCCCTCTTTGTCTGTACTCTATGAATAAGAAACAGTTGTATAAACATTACGGAAATATAGTTTTCATGCTATATCCTGTGTTTCATCACCACCACAATCCCACTCACTTGTCCAAACCTACAAAACACTGATTCAGGGACAGGAATGACAAGCGGACACTGGTAAGCACAAACACGTTCTATGCCAGGGCTGTCATACGTAGACCAACTAACTTTATGGATCTTCCCTCAGGCTCTCATGACCTTATGCCTCATCATGCCAATACAGTCAAGGGCGCTCTGCAATCAACAGGCTCAAACACCGTCTCAGCCTCGGCCATTACCGGCGTGATGCAGGCAGCGGGAGAAGTGTGGCGCTGACAACCAACTCGGTAACAAGATTTGCAACACGCTCGCCACACCTTCACCAAATACACCAAGAGGTCTGTGTGCTCTATATGACCGCGTAATTCAATTCTCTCTCTCTCTCTCTCTCTCTCTCTCTCTCTCTCTCTCTCAAGACGCACGGTTTTCGAATCTATTTTCCTTGTAATTTATTCATTCCAGATACAAAATATTCTCCATCCAAATCTTATCGTGGAAGAGAGGGAGTGAATGTGCAGGAGGAGGAGGAGGAGGAGGAGGAGGAGGAGGAGGAGGAGGAGGAGGAGGAGAGAGGAGGAGAGAGAGAGAGAGAGAGAGAGAGAGAGAGAGAGAGAGAGAGAGAGAGAGAGAGAGAGAGAGAGAGAGAGAGAGAGAGAGAGAGAGAACGCTGAATTAAAAATTTAAACTCCCAGGAAACGTTAGCAAATTTACCCTCCTGGAAGACAGACAGAAAGGAGGA